>NW_025814207.1:0-41990 GCF_018902025.1 Drosophila willistoni
CAGACCGTGTTGGTGAGTTCGTTATAGATCCTTAGGATTTTAGAGGCATTTTTTTCGCCATCATTTTGCAAAACCACTTGTGCAGCATGGACTATCACCTCAGGATTTACCAAACTTCGGTATTACCTCAGTCTTTCTTCTCTTGCTTCGATCACTCGATTCAGAATACTGTTTACAAGGACGTCCTTGGCGATTTGACGAATCAATTGGTATTTCAAATGTCCTTCTAACCACAAATAATTTTTTTGCTCCAGACCATCTTTGTTTGACTTGTGATTTGAAATGTGAAAATTTCTGTTTCAAAGATTTTTTGATAGTTTCAGAAACTTTGGAAGACTCGAGGAGGTAACTTTTCAAAAAATCTAGTTTTTCTTCCATGGTTCGTATATTTTGGCCTTGCATCAGGTCAAATAAATACCTAATATTATACAAAACAAAAAATAATAAACAAACACAAATGACGAAAACGAATGCAAAAAACTAGCAAAAAACTTTAATTGGTCAATTTAATCTTCAAATAAGAATAAATTAAAGTAAATACCTTCAACTTCAAAATTCATTATAAATAATATTTTTCTGGAGTACTCTGTCACACGTTCTATCCCTTTGAAAAGCGTTTTTGTTGTGGCGAAAAGCAAGCAAAGCGTAGTCCGGCTTCAAACATGAACACGTGTTCATGTTTTCAATGGAATTTTTCGCAAGTCCCGTTAGATTTCCAGAAAAATCCGGTTTGCCATCAAGGTTGTTATACAATTTGTGTACATTTTGGCAAAATATTGTGTGATGGATATTTGATTTTTAGGCTATGGCCACAACCACTGTGCACCGGGTCTAGAATTTTTTTTTTTTATCGGCGCGCAAAAACTTTGAATAAGTATATTTCGTGAATAGGTGGCTATAGGTGGCCAACTATAACTTGATATAATTATTGAAACTGTGTATAAATTATTAAATGATGAAATATTACAGGGACGGACAGGAAAAGTAGTTATAAGCCGGTTTGAAATTTTTATTTTTAGAAAAATCTGTCTCAAAAATGTGGTCTTTTATAACAATGCTAATGTATGCAAAACATTCTTAAAATTGGTGAGTACTACATAACACATAAAGATACATATCTGGACTATTGATATCCATCACAATTACTTTAATAGTAACTTTGCAAAAATGAATATTGACTTTGGAAAAATGTATCACTGAAAACGGCGAGAATTAAATATGAACACTGTGAATGATAATCGAAGTTTGACTACCTGTAATTCGGCGCGGGCGCTATTTTGAAAGGTGGGAATGATGAGGTTAGTTTCTCGGAAGTATTCCTAACAATGTGCATCAATAGTTTGTTCTTAAAATGATTTTTTTTTTTACTCTTTTTACTTTACTTTTACCTAATTTTGCAAAATCTACCTATGTGCGTCGTTAAAGCCGGATTCTACTGTATTTCTTTCGTTTATTGATTTCATTCCATATTTTAAATAATTCCCCTTTTTTATACAATTAAAATGAAGAAAAAGTAAAGAGTGAAAAAATTAAATGTGATTTCGAATGATTCTATTTACATTACTTATTCTCAATATTGCGAAATATTGGCATCTTTTGGGGGCCATGTAGAAGTCGTAAAGATTCTATTGCGTGCATATAGGGATGTATGCCGAAAAGATGCTACAAAATATACAAAAATATTTTGTTCATAGCACACTTTTATTACTCTTATTTTTATCTTCGATTTAAGATATCAGTATATTTTTTCTTCCACTATAACCAACCACACAACATAGCACACAATTGCAATTTAAAACTTTGCGATAACAAGTGATGCACATCCAACACACACACACAAACACTCATACATTCACTCACACCCATTTGCTTTTACCTTCCACCTACTTAAAATAAGAAATAATGTTGACTGCTGATTAGTAACCGCAAAATAGCTGTTACCCTGAACTTTACTTCTAATAAATTGTTTCATATCTGCCGCAAAAAAAAAAAAGATGTTGGCTAATATACTCCGACCAGAAAAAGCAGCGGCAGAGAAAGATAGATAACTCATACGCCGTCGCTTGGTCTCAAATTTCTGTTTCTGTTGTTTTTGCTTCTCTTTCTGATTTCCCTTTTTACATATGCATATATATTTTCCCCTTTGCTTATCAGAACTTGACTAAAAATAGGAGAAACCCGAAAAAAAAAAGAATTTGAGAAATTGCCAAAGACATTACGATTGCAACCATTAGCCCGAGGAAAAAAAAAAGGGAGACCCTTTCTTTCTTCTTTCACCTAACTACCTACAACATAAGTCATCAGTAACCGCATATGTAATATGGAATGCATTTGTGTAGAATTTATGAGTCCAGAACCAGAAATTTAAATTTACATAATGTCAATTACAGTAAGAGAAATGGAAGAGAATTTTTCCTTTCGGTGGATTCCCAAAATCAGCAGGAAAGCTTCTTGTTAGATCAAAATCGGTATTAACGTTACTTGAAGGAGCTAGATTAAGCCTATATAAATATAATATGTAAAATGTATTAACAACGATTAAATTCCTTTTTAAATTATAAATTTAACAGGCAAACAGAAAAAATTAAAAACTTAGGATTTATTTCTCTTCAAAAAATAATTGAAATGTGAAATTAAATAAGAAATGTTTAACATTTATTCCAAAGTGTTATATATTGCTATTTTTCCTCTTTGTTACTTATTTATCCTTAATAATAAAGCAAATGTTTTATTACTTATCCATTGTAATACACAATAGCAAACAATTTTGATGATTAGCTAAATGCTTTAAGTTAAAGAATTTAGTAAGTTACTGCAATAATTTGTATTTATTAAACACAAACAAAATATTGAATTTTAAATAAAATTATAAACGCAGCACATTTGAATTTAACTATTTTTATATATCATTGAAATCTTGCTTAATTTGGAAACTTCTTGTTATAATATCATCTATGTGCCGATGCCGGATTCCTCGCACAGCTTCAACGACATCACATCAGAAAACTTTTGATTTTTGGTCATGTCTTTCAGTTTAAGATAAGGAAATTAAGATTTGGGCACTCCCAATAAAGCACTATGTCATTTAACCAAAATCACTGATGGTGACGAAGATGACGACAATGATGAGAACAAGGATAATTGTTTTGGTTATGATTAAGGATTAAGTTGGGCAGTTTCAATCACTTTTGCTGTATGAAATTTATATAAAATTCAGATTTACTTATGGGTAAAAACTAAAGTTATAAGACTTACCAGTTAAAAAGAAAGAATATGTAAGGATATTACGGAAAAATTAGGCATATTTAAGCTCGTATTGCAAAGAATTCTTATCGATGAAGCCTACGCGTTCTGGAACAATTTAAAAGAGACGGAAACGATTCCGATGGATCCAGACATTTGATTCAAGTCATTAAATAGTCTTTTTGATAGAATTTATGAATATTAAGGAAAAACCATATGGATATTATGCCCATCTATCAGGCCATATCAAACGTTTGTGAACGGATAAGAACTGGTAATACCTGTAAGCAGATTCACTTTTGCTGTATGAAATTTGTATAAAATTCAGATTTACTTATGGGTAAAAGCTAAAGATCTTAGGAAAAGAGTTATGGACTTACCAGTTGTAAAGAAGATGCGTTTTGCAACGAAATAACTTCTGGAAACAATCATCTCGAAAGCTGCCAATGACAACAATAACGAAGATCGAAGCTATTATAACGACGTTATATATAGATCTTGGAATATTTTTATCGCAAAAACCGCGACACTTCAGAGCAATTGACTTCTGTTGAATATGTTTTGCTGTAAGAAATTTAAGCAAATTTAGATTTATTAACGTGTAATTAATAAAAACTAAAAATCTGGAAGAACCTTTTGCAGATGTAGATGAATCGGCCGAGTTCCCATACTATGTAGTGCCCAATGTTTTGGATTGCAGCACAGTCGTTACGAGTTGAAAAAAGTTTTTCTCATAGATTGTAAGGATACTAAGGAAAAATATTAAAGCTCGGCTAGAAATGAAGCATTGTCGATTAATCCTGGTCATCGTGGTAAAAATTGGGAGTCGTATCCGTTGGATCCAGTTATCCTGTCAATAATAGACTTCACCATTTGACAGATTTTGGGCATTGGACTAACTAATTTCTTGATGGAATTCATATATTAAGGAAGATTCAAAGCCAAAATTCGGGATAACTTTAACTTACCCATAGCTACCTCGCATTGACGCAAATTTAAGGACAAGCTCTGGTGATACCAATTTACAGATTTAATATTTGCTGAAACAGTTTTATAGATACATTTATATTTTACACATACTTAAATATGTGCATATGTAGGTAATGGATTACCTAATAGACTTACCCCGTTAAGAAAAATTTTTTCGTTCTTGAAAGAAAAGAAGGAAAAGGAAAAATCAAGATGTTCTAGAAATTCGATTTGCTAGTACCCTTATTACTAAAACGGAAAGGAAAAATCAGAGCAGAAATTCTCTTCTCCTTTTGGGTGCAAGTTAGGAATTATTATATTAGTTGTTGTAAAAAATTTATACACAATTCCCATATACTTACATAAATAATAAAATATTAAAGGTTTAGCAAGAAAATGCTAATAGACTTACCCGTTAAAAAAAAAAATAATTTAGTTTTTGTTTTGACACTTTTTAGGAATAATGAGAAAAATTTAATGATTTACTGATTTACTTTGGGTCTAGGCACAACCAAAGCTGAATACAGAATGAAAAACTTAAATAATTTCTTAGGTACATGGAAAAATCAGCTTACAAAATATTTGCATGGCCTACGATGATTTCCAAAAAATAAGAGTGATGTGCATTTAACAATACCATGAGATAAAGTAGTGATGTCTTGTTTCTAATTTTTTATCGATATTTTCAATCGATAGTTTGTCCACCGGCTGAACCCAACCCAAATTACTAGTGATGGAAAAATAATGATATTTGTCTACCCGATATTTCCATCTTTTGTTGATATATCGATATTTATATCGAAATTTGTAAGCTTACAAAACCGAAAATATATCATTTCTAAAACCAGGAATAAAAATTTCATATTTAACTAACAGTTAAGAGAACTTTTAAACTTATACTCCTAAATTACATAAAGAACATTCGAAAAGAGTAAAAACTTTCACTCGTTGCAGAGGCCGGACGTGTTTTTTTGGCGCTTTACATACTCTTAATTATCGGTTTAATTAATAATAATTACAACATCCGAATTTTATTTTCATTTCGCGAATTCTTGCTGTCGTTTTTGTTTAAATTTAAATAAATCAAAACTTACAACAATACTTGCATTAGCGGTGTTGTTGTTTTGTTTATCTCTTTGCTTTTGTGTCTTTACCGTTTTAACTAACTCTCGCGCTCTTGCGTACAAATTGTTGTTGCATGTGTTCAATTTGACGCGCTCTCCCGCTCTTTCCTATTCTTGATTGATTTGCGCTCTCGTCTTTTGCCTACCCGCGACTCTGTGATACGTGTTTTTGTTTTTGTGTTTTCATTTTTTTTATTCTTTAGTTGTGAAGGCTTACTCTGCACATTAACCCTTGTGTCAGAACTGGTCAGTATATTCTTATACACAGATTTTTTACCTTTGAATTTTTATTTTTTTGTATTTCCTTTTGTAATTAAATTAAACTTTTGATAAAATGGTTGTCTGCTCAAAAAATAATTGCATAGTTGCCACTAATGCGGTTGACTCCCATGATAATATTCTTTGTTGGTTGTGTGACAATGCGGCTCACGTTAAGTGTGCAGGTTACACAGGCAGAATCAAGGAGTCTATTGCTAAAGGTGGTGGCTTAAAATATGGATGTGATGCTTGCCGGGAGGTCGAGAATGAGACGCGCTCTTTCATGAGGCGGACTAGAGATAGTTTTGACACTTTAAGCGGAGTTTACTGCGGTGGAGACTCAGTTCAGAAGTTTATCGCTTATGAATGAGTCTCCGAAACGTAAAAGGACCAGTCCTTGGGGTGTTTCTGTATCTGTAGATCCGCCAGCGTCTCTTATCGTCCCCGACCGGTCTCATGCACCGTCCACTCCTAATGTACAGCAATTGATATCGTTTAAGAGCCCGGGTGTGAATGCTATTAGTAATGAATTACAGGTATCACCTGGGAATGATCTCTTAAAAACGATGCATATTGTAGTGTCCGATGTGTCTGGGCAATTACACATTCCAATGGAAATTGCCGATAGTTCTAAAAGTATCGAGGGCCCCGTAAACAAGTTGACTGCTGCAGTGGGTGACTTGTCCAACGTTACTGCTGCGGCTGACGCTTCGGGACCGCGGCCTCTCGTTGGCATACCACCAAAGAAACATATATTTGTTTCGAGGCTAGACCCTGTTGTCACATCTGATGATGTAATAGCCTATATTCGGAAGAAAGTTAACGTCTCGAATATTGCGGTGGAGAAGTTTAAATTTTCTTATTCTCGGGACATTTCGTCCTTTAAAATTAGTGTTTCTGCCAATATCTTCGACACTATATGTCGAGAAGATTTTTGGCCGAAACATATAATAGTTAAGGAATATACTGTAAAAAGAAAAATCGGCACCGATTCGCTTGCCGACAACAACAACTAATACTATTCCTGCCTCATCAGCATCTGCTGGTGTGTCAAAAAACTAGCTTCGTCCCTTAACCTGGGTTACCAGAACGTTAGAGGACTGAAATCTAAACTTCCTAATCTCTATGTAGATAGTCTTTCTTTTGAGCATAACATTCTAGCTTTCACAGAGACGTGGCTAAAACCTGATATTGCTGATGCATCGGTTTTTTCAACAAACTTTTCTATTTTCAGACGTGACCGGATTTCTCGCATAGGTGGTGGCGTTCTGATAGCTGTTGATGCTGCTTTATCATCTGAAATGATTCAATTTTCTAGTACCCAGGAGATTGAGTTTGTCGGTGTTAAAGTAAATTTTAAATCTTTTAATGCTTTCATTACTTGTTCCTATATTCCACCATTGTCAGACATGGTGGTATATTTAAATCATTTAGAGGCAATTCTGTTTGTCTCCTCTTTAGTTTCGAGTCAAGACATGCTCATAGTTGTAGGTGATTTTAATTTACCCGCTTTAGCAGGTAAGTTTCAAAAAACAGGTCGTTCATCAGATTATGCTCTGTATACAGTCGCTCGTTCAAAATTCATGATGCTTAATACACAATGCTATAAGAATTATCTTCAGCGGTGTAAGCTTCAGTTTTCTTCTGACCCTAAACAATTTTATAATTTTGTTAATTCTAAACGTAAGACCTCTGTGCACCCATCTTTTTTGTCTTTTCAAAATAAAAAAGCGAGCACTGATCAGGCAATTGCCGATATGTTTGCGAGTTTTTTCAAAACAACTTATTCCTCAACGGAATATCGAGCAAGTCCGTATCCTTATCATTTAAAAAAGGCTAATTGCATTTTCAATCCAGTGATTGATGAAAGTTCTATTCTTACCGAACTTAAATTAGTTAAACCTGTTTATTCTCCGGGGCCAGACGGTATTCCTGGATGTGTACTCAGGTTCTGTGCAAACGCATTATGTAAACCCATTTTAAAATTGTTTCTATTGTCTGTAGAATCTTCCTCTTTCCATCTATTTGGAAGGAGTCGTATATTATTCCTCTGCATAAAAATGGCAAAAAGTCCGAAGCCTCTAACTATAGAGGTATCTCAAAATTGTCCGCTATTCCGAAAGCTTTTGAGAAAATTATAACTTCTCAATTGCAACATATTTGCAGCTCTATTATTTCGCCATCCCAACATGGGTTTGTGAAACGTAGATCTACAACCACTAACCTTTTAGAATTTACATCAATTATTATCAAGGGGTTCAAAAATGGTAAACAAACTGATGTCATATACACTGACTTCAGCAAAGCCTTTGATTCCGTTAATCATACCCTAATGCTTTCTAAGCTGAGCGACACCCCTTTTCCTTTCTTGGGTTCGAGAATATTTAACAAATAGAAAAAGAAGGTACTTTTTAAGTGTTCTTTTTCCGTTTCCATTTCTGTGACTTCTGGTGTACCTCAAGGTAGTCATCTTGGCCCTCTGCTCTTCACACTATTTATTAACGATCTTCCATCAGTCATTGTTCATTCGCGTGTGCTTATGTATGCTGACGTTGTCAAGCTTTGTCTTACTTATAAAGATACAGATTCATTTAGTCGGTTACAAGCTGATCTTAAAAACTTTCCCTCCTGGTGCCAGTTTAATCTACTAAATCTTAACACTACCAAATGTAAGGTAATGACTTTTTTTCGTAACTCTCCTCAACTGGTCACTTATTTTCTAAACAACAGCCCTTTAGAACGTCTAAATAATATGAATGATTTGGGCGTACTTATGGACCATAAGTTAAATTTTAACACCCATATTTCCACCACGGTCGCAAAGGCCATGAGTGTCCTGGGTTTCATTAAAAGATGGTTGAAAGAATTTGATGACCCCTTTACAACTAAAGTTCTTTTTACTTCGCTTGTCCGTCCTATTTTAGAGTATGGATCTTGCATTTGGTCACCTCAATATGAGTCGCACCAGATTAGACTAGAATCCGTTCAAAAGCAGTTCTTGCTATTTGCTCTTCGTGGCTTAAGCTGGGATCGCAATGTCAATTTGCCTTCGTATTCTAGTAGACTTCTCTTGATTAACCTTCCGTCCCTAACTAACCGTAGAATTATGCTTGGTGTCATTTTTATGCACAAGCTCCTAATTGGTGACATCGACTCGCCTGAGTTATTAGCTCAGGTGAATCTGTCTATTAACTAAATGGGATAGGATAGATGTTTTAATTTTTCCATGTAGACGGAGTAGACATCCTTTAATACCTTTATCCCTTAGTCGTTGTTCTTCTAACTATGCTATGCATGAACCTTTTAGGGTCCTCTGCTCTGATTACAATCTTCTATTCCCTGTAATCGGCTCAGAGTTTTCTATTAATATGCTTAAAACATCTATCCTATCCCATTTAGTTAATAGATAGCTTTAGTATTATGTGTTTGTCTGTCTTTTCTATTGTGTATTTTGTCCACGCGATTCGTGCCGTGCGTTATACGGCTGCACCCCTCGGTCGGTCGGGTGCGAGGTGGGCAGCTATCTGCTTGGGCTCGCGCGTAACAGGCTTTGTCCTGGTGTCGTAGGGGCCACTTGAACGTACTGCGCATAGTATCGTCAACGTCCGCTAAAAAAAAAAGTGAGTGCACACAAGCAAAGGTACGTATTTCCCTCAATCTGAGGTCCCATATGCCTAGTGATGGCAATACATCGAGCAGCAATCTGAGGTCCGATAGGTCTAGTGATGGCAATATATCGAGCAGCAATCTGAGGGCCGATAGGTCTAGTGATGGCAATATATCGAACAGCAATCTGAGGGCCGATAGGTGATGGCAATATATCGAGCATTTGTGTTTTTATCATATTTTTTAATTAATCGATAAATTGATATTAGATTGATATTATTCCTAGCAGTGGGTTATATATTTTATTGCTGCGCCACCTTTTGCCGAGAAAGGAGTTTAATCCGCAATTAAATTAATTTGATTTAATATACAATGGAAGTTGATGAAGAAGAAGAAGTCGAGGCTCCCGAGGCACCCTCCAGCAGCAATACAGGCGAGAAGAAACGTTTCGAGGTCAAGAAGTGGAATGCTGTAGCACTTTGGGCTTGGGACATCGTTGTCGACAATTATGCCATTTGCCGCAATCATTTCATGGATCTGTGTATTGAAGGCCAGGCGAATCAGGGATCGATAACCACCGAAGAGTGCACCGCGGCGTGGGGCGTTTGCAGTTATGCCTTCCATTTCCATTGCATTTCACGTTGGCTGAAGACCCGTCAAGTTTGCCCCTTGGATAATAGTGAATGGGAGTTTCAGAAATTTGGCCACTAGAGGAACAATGGCAGCACACGCACACACACACACCGACACACACTCACACACACTAGCATTTATATGTACAAACATGCATTCATATAAAGGATGAGCAGAACTGAGATGACTTCTACTGGACAATCTTGATAGGAGCATCAGAAACCAAGTGATTCTTTTGTCATAATTAATAAATATAAAAACAGAAAAATATAACAACAAATTGTGCAACTTTTTTTAGTCGGAATTGTGGCAACTTGGGAAACCTTTTCGATTCCACAGCTAACATGCTTTTTTTCCAATAGCAAAGTTAGAAATTTTTTTAGTTCAAACTGCAAAAAGAAAGCCGTAAAGAAGAAAAAACTCAATTATCTACGTTTATGTAGGGGGGTCGAACTTTCTTCTGGTTTGGGGCAGCTAGATGAATTTTCCCTTTTTCCTCTTTTCTCCCAGTAAAGTGTTGACACGCAGAGAAATTTCACTTCACTTGTATGTATATTCAGGTATATAATTCAACTAAAACTAGCTTACTTAAGAGCAGGGCACCAAGCCCCGCTTGGAGCGAAGTGTGGGGAGTTCTTTTGTGGGGAGAGCGATGGGCATCATCGGGAGAGCGGCGCGAGGTGAAAGCTTCCGCCTCCTTTAACCCTTGTGTTGCCCGGTTTGCATAAACATGCTCCCCACCTTGCAGGAGTGCAAGACCCAGGCAGTCTAATGGCACGCTCCGGACAGGGTCCAGCCAAAGACTGTGCGCATCGCAATTGGCCGCCCGCCAACCCTGGGTAGACCCCCTGCAACATGACCTCCGTGATCACATCCTCGCTCAGGACCAAAGACACTGACGACGGTCGGTAGAACGTATCATCCGCCAGGACGATGCCCTCGAACTTTTTGGCGATCTGCGGGTCCACCGGTCCACCGCTTGGAGTGCGGCAGCACAAGCCATCGACCACCTTCAGGATCGCCTCCAATCGCCATCCTTCACTGATTGGGGACCGGATCACTGCTGCCACCGCTTTCTCTGCCCCTATATTGACGGTTGTCAACTTAAAGGCCGTGGCCAGTGACGTCGCCATCGACGATACCGCAGAACAAGGGTCCACCTTCACGTCGAAGGTTTTTCCCCCCGTCTCAAGACGCACCATCGCCGTGGGCATCAGATGCGGATTGCGATGCTGCAGCAGTGTGGTCAACGTCAGTTTTGGATCGGAGGCTGGCGTTGGTGCGACCTTCGTCTGGAGGACTCGGGGGTGACTCGGTGTACGACGGAGCTGGGAGTGCGTCGACGTGGCTGTTCATGGAAGTGGAGCAGCGCGTGGTGATCCTCCTCACATATTCGGGCCAGGCAATTGGCGCAGTACTTATTCGCAAGCACTGCCCTCATCCTCGTCTCCACGTTCAGCCGCAGGCAGCGACGGCATCGCTTCAGAGGATGGATTCCGCGACAGACTCGGCAACGGAAGGACTCAGTTCCCCGCGAAAATCTGCGCTCCTCTTTCGATGCCTGTACTGAACGCGGTCTCGGAACCATGGAAACGGGATCTAGGTTGACGAATATCAGGAAGCTGCCGGGACAAATAATGAAGAAAGCGGATTAATGTAGGACGATAAAACACATATTACTACTGGCAGCTCGGCCCTTCTTACTTGGGAGGAAGGACCAAGTGCTGGACGCTACTGTAGTTTTACGTAATGGGTTTGAATTCTTTCTTCTGGGGGAAGAAAGATCAACTTTGCGACGGGAAGATTGTCGTCTTTGAGTACCACCAGATCGCCCACTTCAAGATTTTTAGAAGGGAATCGCCACTTATTGCGCTTATGTAGCTCCTTCAGATACTCGTCTTTCCATCGGGTGCAGAAATGCTGACTCACGGCCTTCAGACGCTGCCACCGGTTAATGATAGACGGTACCTGATCCTTGATTTCAGGTTCCGTCACGGATAGCAATGGACCGCCAACTAGGAAATGGCCTGGGGTCAAAGCTAAAGAGTCGGTGGGGTCTTCAGACATAGGAGAAATCGGCCGCGAGTTCAAACACGCCTCTACCTTAGCCAGCAGCGTAGAGAACTCTTCAAAAGTATACCTTTGGTTGGAGGTGGCCTTGTAGAACAGAGTTTTAAAACTCTTAACTCCAGCCTCCCACAACCCTCCCATGTGTGGTGCCCGGGAGGGATGAAATGCCAGGACAGATTCTGATGGCTGTAGTGGGATAATATTTTCTGCTGGGTAGAACTTAGGAAATCTTTTTCAAGCACTCTGGATGCACCTACGAAGTTTTTTCCGTTGTCGGACTGCACTGGCTGGGGACACCCTCGCCTCGATACAAAGCGAGCGAATGCTGCCAGAAATGCTTCGGTACTCAAATCCCTTTGATATGCGGCAAGCGCGGCCGGTGAAACTCTTGATGTCGAAAGGACCTGCGAAATCTATCCCGGTGGTCGTGAAAGGACGTGCGAAAGTAGTTCGCTGGGCCGGAAGGGTGCCCATTAGCTGTGATTGCAGCCTTCTTTTGTAAATCAAACAGACTTTGCATGAATTGACCACCGATTTTACTAGATTCCGCAGTCTTGGAATCCAGTATCTCTGTCGGATGAGACGGACTACCAGTTGGCTGCCCCATGAAGAGAGATCTGATGCGTGAAAAGCACCAACAGCCGGGACAATGGACTTACTACTGGCAACAGAATGGGGTTACGCTCATCGTAACTAAGGGCCGCTGCTTGTTGCACGCGCTCACATGCTCGGATCACACCTGATGCGACAATGAAAGGATTCAAATTGAGAATGGTGCTAGACGTGGGCAGAGATTTCTTCTGCTGTAGACACCGATGTTCCGTCGGAAAGTAATCACGCTGAGTGACTCCGATCAACGCCTGGAGTACTTGATTGATCTCGCTAGAGGTCACCTCCCCTCACTACCCGCTTCTCCAAGGTAGTTTCTAGTGGGAGTGGTGTCGCTCGCAGCCAGGACTCTTGTGGTTCCCGTAGCCATGGTGGGCCGTGCCACCACAAATCCTTGTGTACCAGTTCCTGCGCACTCAGGCCGCGGCTAGGGAGATCTGCTGGATTGTCCTCTGAACGAACGTGATTCCATAGGGCGTCATTTGTTGCCGTCACAATTTTTGCTACCCGATTTGCGACAAACAGGACAAACAGTGCAGGGTGGCTTATTTAACCACGACAGTACGACGGTGGAATCTGACCAATAAAAAGCCTCCGCATTATCAACTGGAAGTTGCGGAAGAACTGCAGCTGCCAGTTCAGCTAAAAGTGTGGCTCCGCATAATTCAAGGCGGGGCAATGAAACCGTTTTAACCGGGGCTACTCTAGATTTCGCTGCAAGAAGGCAGCATGATATGCCTTGGTCATTGCTAACGCGCACGTAAATTGCGGCACCATAAGCCCGCTGTGACGCATCGCAAAAACAATGGAATTGGATGTCGGAATTTGGGTCATGAAGAACCCATCGTTGAATTCGGATCTGGTCAAGGAAGGAGTAGCTCTTTGTAAAATCCTGCCAACTGTGATGGACTTCACTGGGCAATTGATCATCCCACCCTAGCTCTTGTAGGCAAAGCTCTTGCATAAACACCTTGGCTTGAATCACAAAGGGAGCCAGCCAGCCAGCGGGATCGAATAACTTGGCGATCTGCCCGAGGACTTCTCGCTTAGTATAAGCTGACTTGACATCTTGGGGTGAGATGACAAAATAAAACTCATCCGTAGTCGCTTTCCATCGGATTCCCAGTGTTTTCGCTGTGCTAGCCTCTTCGATATCGAGGAAATCAGCATTCAGTAAATGACTCTTTGGAATGCAACTGAGCACGCTCTTCACATTCGATGTCCACTTGCGCAAAGGAAAGCCAGCTGAACCAAGAGCGTCTTGAAGTTCATTGACCATTGCGATTGCCGTTGCTTCATTATGAGCCCCTGCCAGGACATCATCGACATACATATAGGACTTGATAATATCGCTAGCCAAAGGAAATTTGGATTGTACATCACTTGCGAGTTGCTGAAGTACTCGGATGGCTAAGAACAGAGCACAGTTAATGCCAAACGTGACGGTATTCAGCTCGTAATCACCAAGTTTCCCCTCTTTATTTCGGAACAGGATCCTCTGAAATGGCGTATGGATTGGATCGACCATAATTTGGCGGTACATTTTTGTGATGTCGGCATTGAAAACTACTCGGAAAAAACGCCACTTGAGAATCTGAGTAGTGAGATCGGACTGAAGTACCGGACCAGGGTAAAGTATGTCGTTGAGACTTACTCAGTTGGTGGACTTGCTAGAGGCGTTAAACACTACCCGTACCTTTGTTGTGGTGCTGTCGGGCTTGAAACCCGCATGGTGTGGCAAATAAAAATTGTTATTAGTGCCGTCAAATGGAACCTGACGCATGTGGCCCAAGTCCAAATATTCTTGGATGACGGCGTCATACTCAGTTTTTGCCGGAATATTTTTAAGGAGCCGGCTTTCGTTTTTTAGGAACTGAGCCAATGCCCCTGGTCTGGAATGACCAAGGTTGATGTTGGTTGGATCTTGAAACGGAAGTGAGACCGTATATCTCCCCGAAACATCTCTTCTTGTGGTCTTCTGGAAATTGACCTCGCAAACAGAGTCAGAGTCTTCCACCGGTTTGCCCTACCGGGGGAGGATCTACCGATCCTCCACCTCCAAAAACCTTGTGAGAAGAGTTTCAAGTCCCTCCTCTCTGCTAACAGCGACCCTCGTGGTGAACGCGGCACATTAAAACTAACGGGGACCCCTTGCAACGGGCCTGAAATGACCCAACCGAATCTCGTCTCTTGAGCCATTAAAGATCCGCACACTTCGGTCTGGATGCCGGAAAGAGTCACCGCTGGTATGACATCAATGCCAAGAAGTAGATCGATCTTTGCCTTTAATCTGAAGGAGGGGTCGGCTAGAGGAATATTGGGCATTCCTTCCAGTGTGGCTTGGGCTATCGTACATGACGGCAAATCATCAGCAACTTGGGACAAGGCAAAAGCTTCTATCTCTATCTGGACTGGAGGTCCATGCGATGACCGAATGCTTATGTGACAGACCTTCAAGGTTCTATTGACCTTTCCGTTAATGCCTGTCAATTCGGCCCTGACAGTTTGGAATGGTAACTTCATGAGTTGGCTTCCGAAGCCGGGTCTAATAGGGCCCGTGAAGCATAAGTAGTGCCCTTGTGCCAAAAGTCCACGATGGCTGTACCTAGCAACTTATCTCGTGAGGACCTTGCCTCAGAGGTAAAGTAAGTCCGGACAATATTGTGCGAACTGGGCTGGGACCGGCGTTGGATTATTCTCCGGTCGGGCGTCCTTGTGCAAGAGCGTATTGTGACGCCCCTTGCACGTGAAGCAATTGTGCTGACTCGGACAATCTTTTACTTGATGTCCTCTTGCGAAACAGTTCAGACAAAGGGACTTTTTCTTTATGTATGCCACCCTCTCTGGCACCGTCATCTGAAGGAAGCGGGGACATCGACGCACCGGGTGATTCTCCTTCATACAGAGATCACAGGATTTTGGTTTGGTGGTTACCTTGGCTTCAAATGTATTAGCCTTTCGGGTGGCTGGAAGCGGATTTCGTGGAGGTTTCGGTGTGGGAACCGAAATAGCCATTGCAGTTGTATTTTCCACTGCTTCGAGCGTACGGAACCGCTCAGTGAGGAAATCGTCCATCATTTTCCACTCTGGAATGGCAGTCTTGTCTCTCGAGATTGTTCCCATAATGAAAGTATTCTTTGGCAATTTGATGGAACAGAAAAATACGAACATGCCTCCCCAAGTGGTTACTGGCAGGCCACAGTGCTCAAAAGCGCGAATGGATGCCTGCAGAGCATTCTGATGATCCTGTAATGCTTTTCCGGACTCATGGGAAATTTGAGGCAGGTCAAGAAGTGCTCGGAATTGGCTGTTCACGATAAGTCGCTTATTTTCGAAACGCTGTTTGAGTGCATTCCATGCCGTTTCAAAACCATCATTTGTAAGCGGGAATTTTGCTACAATGAGGTTGGCTTCACCCCTCGTTTTCGCTAGGAGATGGTACAGCTTTTCAACGGGGGAAATTCGCGAATCGCTTATGTAGATGGCTGTAAACAAGTCACGGAACGTGGGCCATTTTAAGTAATCTCCCGTAAAAACTTCTGTGTCAATGGGTGGCAATCGACAGCCTCGTTCTGCTGGTGCAGAGGTAGGCGCATGACGGTTCGGAGGAGTAGGAGCAGACCCTTCATGGATAAGCTCGTTTAATCGAGCCTTGCATCGCTCGTAAACTTGATAGCATTTGTCATATTTAGCTTGGATGGCTAAATCTTCAGAGTTATCGTCTTTACCATCTGTGAGTGCCTCGCATTTCTCATATTCCTGCTCGACCTTCTCCCACAACGCTTGAACTCGATCACGACGGACTTGGAGCGTAAATACGCTGACCTCGGACAGTGAAGTGACGTGGGTGTCGACTTCAAACTGAATTAGTTTATCGCAAATGGAAACAAACTTCTTCAAAGCCATGGTGGAAGCAGCTAAAACCCTTTTGGTTTCGGACCGAGTGACTCTTAGGGCGGTTACCAAAATCTGTGGAAGTGGTACCAACGATTTGACCTCTTTTTGGCTTGCTCGTCGTGGCTCTGACGTGGCTTGCTGAAAGGTCGTGCTCGATGGTGCGGACGTGAGAGTTAATGGACTAGAGAGGGTCTGAAATGCTCGGGAAGGAGGAGTAGTAGGGCTGGTACTCCTCTGGCGCTGACCTGGAGCAGCAATTGAGAATTTGCTCGGGCTGCAGTGTTCTCAGCTGCTTTCTCGTCCTTTGACGGGCTCATAACACCAGCGAGCGGCGGTTATAAAGTGGTGAGCTGGTTTGGCACGGCTTGAAAATTAGCCAAAAAGACCAACTGGAACTTTTGGGAAAAACTGGAACGCTACCAAACCACTTAGAGAACGGCTTTGAAACGCCTTGAAATAGATTGAAAATCCACAAAACGAGCTGGTACGTTTGGAATGACTTGGAACACTGCCAAAAAAACCTTAGGAGCGGCTTGGTACACCTTGGAATTCAAATATAACTACAAAGATGCGACTTGGAACGCGTGGAAACACTTTGGAATTGGAATCTAACTCCAAAGATACGCCTTGGAACGCGTGGAATACACTGGATTTGAAATATAACTCCAAAGATGCGACTTGGAACGGGTGGAAACACTTTGGAATTGAAATAGAACCAAAGATACGACTGGAACCCGTGGAAACACTTTGGAATTGGAATCTAACTCCAAAGATACGACTTGGAACGCGTGGGAATACTTTGGAATTGAAATAGAACCAAAGATACGACTTGAAACGCGTGGAAACACTTTGGAATTGGAATCTAACTCCAAAGATACGACTTGGAACGCGTGGGAATACTTTGGAATTGAAATAGAACCAAAGATACGACTTGAAACGCGTTGGAATCAGAATAAACAAAAGCGCGGAACACAAATTTTTAATAATTAAATACTATTCGATTTTTCCTCAACGTGACCCTTCAACATATATACCCCACAAAGTGCCTGCCAACTTAGGGTATATAGCACAGCTACTTTTGGTCGTTTGCTTTGTGCCGGTCTTTGGCACATGAGCTTGCAGCTGTGCTGGTATACTGCAGTTAAGCGGTACTTATGTATGCACGTATGTATGTATGTATATAGGCTGCAAGGGGGTACCGGGATTTTGTTCGCGGTGATGGAAAAATATATTTGTGTGCGAAAAAATTAGAAATTTTTGTGGAATATATGTATGGATATGTATATGAGTATCAATATATAAAATTTTATGTATGGAAAAATATGTATATGTATATGGATATAAATATCTATATGTAAAATTTTATGTATGGAAAATATGTATATATATGTGTGTGTATGGATATGTAAAATGTTGGAGTATATGTATATATATGTATTTAAAATTTTTTTTTTTTATATATTCTTTTGCTGTGTCTAACCGATATGCCCCAACTTTATAGGGTGTCGCGGGACACCAGAAATGTCTAACAAGGGGAACTTCAGGTATGCGAATCACCGATTTGGATGAATTTTGGATATGTTGTAGAATTCCCCGTCATTTGAAGCTGTGTAAAATATTTCGGCGCACTATTCTATATTTTCCTAATAAATCGGCTTTAAAGTTATAGCTTTGGTGACTTATAAGTAAAACGCCGAGTGGTCTACAAGCAGCTCGATGGTGTAAGGGGTAGAGGTCCTGCCTTAAATCGACGGAACTCTGGTTCAACCCCCGCCCAAAGCTAGTTAGTTTTGGGTTTTCATTTTTTTTTTTTTGCTTTTTCAATAATTAATTTTTTTTAATAGCGAAATAGGTCTTTGAAATATTATAGAATAGTGCGCCGAAATATTTCACACAGATTTGAAGCTGTGTGAAATATTTCGGGGTATTCTACAACATATCCAAAATTCATCGAAATCGGTGATTCGCATACCTGAAGTTCCCCTTGTAAGTGTGGCTTTTATACGTGAGAGGGTGGTTCACTTTCGTTTTTTTTTTTTTTTTTAAATCTTTATTATTTGTATTGAAAATTTTTTTCTCTTCTATACGACTTGAAAACGCGTGGAAACACTTTGGAATTGGAATCTAACTCCAAAGATACGACTTGGAACGCGTGGGAATACTTTGGAATTGAAATAGAACCAAAGATACGACTTGAAACGCGTGGAAACACTTTGGAATTGGAATCTAACTCCAAAGATACGACTTGGAACGCGTGGGAATACTTTGGAATTGAAATAGAACCAAAGATACGACTTGAAACGCGTGGAAACACTTTGGAATTGGAATCTAACTCCAAAGATACGACTTGGAACGCGTGGGAATACTTTGGAATTGAAATAGAACCAAAGATACGACTTGAAACGCTTTGGAATCAGAATAAACAAAAGCGCGGAACACAAATTTTTAATAATTAAATATTATTCGATTTTTCCTCAACGTGACCCTTGTAGCGTGCGCTAGTTTAAACTTTCAAATTTTTAAACTTAACGTCTTTACGCGCCACTTTGCCAATAGCGATCAATCAATAAATAAAAATATTGGTATCGCTCGATCGATAAACGCATAATAGGGGATAGCGATAAATGATCTATCGTTTTTCTTGAGGTGGCAACGCGCTTCATATTTTTTGCTAGGCTTCATTTTCATTTTTAATTCTGAGGAGAAAAGTGTGAAAAAAAAAGCTGTAGTCCAAATCTTTGGTTATAAATCATAGCAGGTATGTAGGTTAACTAATATTTTTACCTCGCCGCCATCTGCATCTTACTCTATATCCTAGATTGGAAACCTTACTTTTTCTGGCCAATATTCGTGATAGCTTTCGTTTGGGAAGATTATTTTCTGGAAAACCGGCGAGTTTTCAAATACCCATTTCTGGTGCCGGAGCACGTGCATCCGAAGTTTCGGTTGTCGCTGCCTTCTGGAATTGGCATTCGGACTTTGAAAAGACACCGCCAACTAAACACCGGCAGTGCCACAACGTTTGTAAGTTAAGGCTTACGGTGCGGCCAAAGTGTCTCTTTTCCCGAAAGGTGTCCTAACCTTTGGTGAACCGGATTTTTGTATGGCAAGGTTTTAAAGGCAGTGGCCTACCTAACCTTCTGACGTTGCTGACCCAGACAAAGTTTGTCTTTTAGCCAAATTCTGGATACTGCTTGCTGTTGCCCTATTTAGCGCATTCCATGTGACCACCTCGAAAGCTCCTACAAATTTTTTTTTAAATTAACCTCGTTTTGAACGGAATCTTTAGGTCCCGATATTTTCATTTCTGATCTTATTTTTAAATTTTAATTCCTAATCAAGTTAAACAAAAAAAAAAAAAAAAAGAAAGAGAATGTAAATAAGTCCAATATTGAATCAATTAAAAATCTCGTTAAGGTTATATTAAATAATTCAAGTCGAGAGTAACGTAAAATAGAGTAAATGTAAAAGCAAAGTGAGTGAACTCGCCTTTCAGCGAGTAAACTATGGGGTAAGTGCCTAGTGTATTAAGTAGTATCAATTCGGCGACTTTCAACCAAGTTTTTGCGAACTATGGAGGATGGTAGTCAATTGATACTCTGACTTGTTGATGTAATTTCTGTTTCAGCGTTTTGTGATCAACCAGATAGTTAAATTAAAAAGAAAAAATTGATTTCCGTAAATAATGTTTGACTTGAAGAGCAATCAAAAGCAATGAGTAAATTTGTGCGACTTGAAAATTTAAAATAACTTTAAAGAATTTAAAAACAAAAAAAAAAAAAAGATAAAAGAAAACTTGAAAAAGAATTCCTTTAATATTCCTTCTATATTTTTTTTATTCTATAATCTTCTACAATAATTAATAATGTATAACTAGTAAGCTCTCGTTTATACTGCTAGTTTTAGTCCCTCTTATTCAATAGTTTAATTAACTTTGAGTTCCATTGTATTGCAAGTCTGCAAGTTCCGCATCTCAAAATGTTGAGTCATACCAGACCCGCTGTTTAAAATTAGTCTGTAAATATTTCTTTAAAATTTATCGTGTACAACAAGAAATGCTTCTATCTGAAATTATAATGAATTTAAATATGATTGCTTAAGCTTTATAATTAATTTTCCTAGTGACATGGGTACATGAGTTGATATCTATCAGTTTTTTTGGGAATCTTTACAAATGCCAATAAAGATTCATGGTTGGGAGGGTATAGAACTGATAAGGTCCATCTACATCTTGACCTCAGTAACCGCTAGCTTGTGAACAAAAGGATACACCTTCATTTCTTTCGCCTTTTTTATTAACATGAATTCCTTGCGGTTTTCGTAAGTATTTTCTGTCAGTCATTCTATTTTCATTTAAAGTTAGTTTCAGTAGAGATCCTAATAAAATTAAATTTTATAATTAAAGGTAGAGATTCAGCAAACAACCCCCCCACCCGCAAGAGCTACGGAACCAGAGGATCTCGATCTGCTGCAATTCACCTACCGCCTTCTTTTTGGTTATCGATAGCTTTATCGTCGCTGTGATAGGAGAACCGATTTTATAAAATTCATGGCGCGAGAAACCGAATAGGAAGGTTACATAAAAATTTTTGGCGCCCAACGTGGGGCAGGATAAAAGCATACTCAACTCCTTGACAATATTAGATATAGACAAGAAGTTATTTAAGTTACAGCATGTGGTTATTTTGACATCAGACCACCTTAGAAGTATGTAGTTCTACCCTAAGTGATATAAAGTGTTGAGTTCAAGTATATCAGGAAAGTCTTAAGATCAAAACATGAGGTTTCAAATTTTTCGTCGATTTTGTTAGACTATATTATGGTTTAACTTACGCGTATAAATGAACCTGCACGGTTTAAGTCTGCTTGGCGAAGCCGATGTTTCTGTTAGGAATATTCAGCCGCAAAGTTAAAAGCAAGAATGAATGTAAACAAGAATTTCAATACCCTGTATCACAAATTGCTCGGTTTAGTTAAGGTCCTCGATAATTTAGCACTCGTTTAATAAAGTCGTTCAAACTTTTCTTAGCAATTTAGATAATTGTATATTGGATGTTTCGATATTAGTACTGATTGTATTTAAGATCATGTTACGACAGCTGAACGTCTAAAGAAATCGAAGAGAACACGAATATATTGTTTTTTAGTAAGACTCGGATGATTTAATAATCTGGTGTCTGGATCTTGGTAATACAGATAGTATAGCCTTGCCGATCAGAAGATTCAAAAGGCCAGAGCCTGACTAAAAGAAACAATTTTGTAGATGCAATAGCCCAAAAATAATAAAGTTACCAATATTCTTTAAGTTCATTTAGCTAGTTACGATTTCAAATCATGTACCCAGTCATGTCACGCTTAGGAAGATAATTTTAAAAAAGAATGGCTCTAGTTCAACATAGTCCCCCAAATACGGACACTCCAGCAGAAAACATATGCAAAATTTGTTCCTTGGTTTTGGACAACACGCAAACATGTTTCTGTACTCCCTGTAAACACATTTTTCATAAATCCTGTTTGGAAGCTCTACTAGAAAAGGAAAAGCATTGCCCAATTTGTGAGAGTGAGATAAATGTGTCTAGTATAAAGCTCGTAGTAGGCAACTGTTCACCAAAAGCGAAGGAAAAACATTTGTCATTGGCACCCAGCACTTCTCGAGCATGGACTCGTAATTTTACAAAACAGCTAAGTCAAGTCCCAAGAGACAGAGCAGAACAGCTCAACGAACCAGCTATATCAGTTAGCGAAGCACCAGCATCATGCTTAGATGCCAGTCACAGTAGTAATCAACCAGAACCGCAACTACCTAGAACCATGCCTAATCAGCGAAGAGCAAGACCAAATCGTGGTAATAATACTCGTCCTAATCGAGAGATCGATTATACGGTCATACAAAATATGATAGAACAAACAGTTTCTCGTGTAGTATCGTCGTTACCTATGAATTTAGGCCAGCGAGAAGTCCCATTAGACACGGTCCAAACCCGATCTCTGATAAGTTCGCCCTGCCCTACAACTGTTCAAAATGCAAAAATTGCAAATGTAATGCAAATGTAATGCAGAAATGGAATTTACGTTTTGACGGATCTACGGAAGGTCTAGGAGTAGAAGAATTTATTTATAGAGTAAAAGCCCTAACGGAGGAAACTCTTGATAGTGATTTTATTGGGGTGTGTAAACATATTCAAATATTATTTGGAGGAAAAGCCCGCGAGTGGTATTGGAGATATCATAAGCAAGTCCCTCGAATAGTATGGAGCGAGTTTTGTTCAGCTATTGGAAATTTTACAAAATAACCTGTTGCCAGAGATACGACAAAAGTTACTATATCAATCCATCGCATCAATAGGTCACCTTCGTAGATTAGTACAGATGCAAGAAAATCTAACACAAGAGCTCAGCCCTCAAGTAAAAGTAATTTCTAACACCAAAGAGAATGGACGCAGACAAATTTTTGAAATTCAAGAAGGGGAAACCGAAGATAATAAAATAGTTCCAGACACAGACGAGGAATATGAAGTTGCCGCTGTGCAAGGGAAGTTCGTTTGTTGGAATTGTCGCGAAGCCGGTCACACCTGGCAAAACTGTCTAGAGGAACGCACAATTTTTGTTACGGTTGCGGCACAGCCAATGTTTACAAGCCTCAATGTCAAGATTGTATAAAAAGGCTAACGGAAAACCGACCGAAAGGGTGCATCCAGACAACGTCAGATGCTCCCGCAATAGTTACATCAAACTCGGAAAACGTTCAACAAAGTATCAACATTGTGAATCACAAAGTAAACGTACGAAAGTCTCAAAAACTCCCACTAAGATTTTTGTCATATCCTGAGCGTTTACAACATTACCTTACTGTTAAAGACAGAATTTTTAGATCTGACCAACCCTTGTCTAAACGCACGTTAAGACTAAGGAAATATTATGATCACGCAAGACAAACCAAGAAACTTTTTGTTGCAACAATTTTTAGAAACGACAACGATAATAGGAGCTATGCAGAAGTCTCATTTCTTACGTTCACAGAATTAGGTTTATTGGATACCGGTGCCAGCATTAGTTGTATAGGCTCGGATTTAGCACAAACAGATTTTTCACATTTTCCCCAATTTGTTAAAACTAAAGGTCAAGTGCGCACAGCGGACGGAAACGGCCAAAATGTGATTGGTATGTTAGAAGTAATAGTACGGTACGGTAGATTGGAAAGAATGTTGAAATTATTTGTAATTCCTACGTTGAAGAAAAGATTAATATTAGGTCATGATTTTTGGAGAATTTTCGAACTTGCCCCGTCTATAATTAGTTCGATCGAGATTGGTTCTGAAAAAAAGTTAGATACTGACCCTAGTTCTTATTCTCTCACGTATTCCCAAATTAGACAGCTTGAAGCCGTCAAGCAAATGTTTCCCAATGCAAGTCATCATCTCGGACGTACGTCTTTAATAAAACATCATATCGAGATTGGCGAAGCCAAACCGGTAAAACAACGTTTTTACGCTATTAGTCCCGCTGTTGAGAAATTAGTATACACAGAAATTGATCGTATGATTCAACTAGGAGTTATCGAACCAGCTGTTAGCGCCTGGAGCTCTCCTATTCGACCAGTGATAAAGCCCAATAAAGTGCGACTGTGCTTAGACGCTCGCAAGTTAAATGCAGTCACAATTAAGGATGCTTATCCTTTGCCCAGCATTGACAGTATTTTTTCAAGATTACCCAAGGCAAATATTATTTCCAAAATCGATTTAAAGGATGCCTATTGGCAAATAGAATTAACGGAAGCATCCAAACCTCTTACTGCATTTACAGTACCAGGAAGACCGTTATATCAATTCACAGTTATGCCTTTCGGCCTTTGTAATGCCACATCTACTATGAGTCGTCTAATGGATGAAGTAGTCCCTGCTGACCTTCGCCATTGTGTATTTTGCTATTTAGATGATCTGTGAATAATTTCAGAGGATTTCTCATCTCATCTTTCGGTGTTAGCAAGAATTGCGGAGCAATTTCGGAAAGCTAATCTGTCCATTAACATAGAGAAAAGTCAGTTTTGTGTCGCAAGCATTAGTTATTTAGGATATGTAATAGACAGTAAAGGTATCTGCACCGATCCGTCAAAGATTGAATGTATTAAAAATTGGCCACCACCTAGGAATTTGAAACAAACTAGAGGATTTCTTGGAGTTTGCGGTTGGTATCGCCGTTTTATACCGAATTTTGCCGATCTCACTTATCCTATAACGGAACTGTTGTCAACAAAAAGAAATTTTGTTTGGACTCCGGAAGCTCAAGCTTCTATGAATAAGTTGAAGGATCTATTAACTTCTGCCCCTATTCTACAAAACCCGGACTTTAATAAGAAATTTTTCTTACATTGTGATGCCAGCGATTATGGTATTGGCGCTGTACTTGTCCAATTATCAGACGCAGAGGAAGAGAAGCCTATTGCTTTCATGTCTAAAAAGTTAAGTCGTGCCCAACGCAATTATAGTGTTACTGAACGCGAATGTTTAGCCGTTATACTGGCTATAGAAAAATTTAGGTGTTATTTGGAATTGCAAGAATTTGAAGTAGTTACTGATCACTCTAGTTTATTGTGGCTAATGCGCCAACAAAATGTTTCTGGGAGATTAGCTCGATGGATTTTTCGTTTACAACAATTTAAGTTTAATATGTAGCAAAGAAAAGGAAAAGAACACTTGATTCCTGACGCGTTATCAAGATTGCCTAACCTTTCGATAGAGGCGATAGAAATGGGTCCGATTATAGATCTGGACTCTGAAGCATTTTTGGACGATAGTTATATGTATCTGAAGAAGAAAATCACTGAAAATCCAGACAAATTCCCAGATATCAAAATTGTAAATAAACATTTGTATATTCGAACCGAACCAATGGAGATTCTTATCAAGAGAAGCTTTCTTGGAAACTATGGGTGCCGGATAGACTCAGAGTTGATGTTCTAAAACAAGCTCACGATAGCCACACCTCTTCACATTCAGGTATGCAACAAACTGTTGACAAGATACGTAGAACTCTTTTTTGGCCTGGTATGGTAAAGGATGTGCGGGACCATATTCGTCAATGTGACACTTGTAAGGAGTCCAAAGCACCAAATTATACGCTCAGACCACCTATGGGACAGCATATGCCAACTTGTAGACCTTTTCAACGTCTGTATATCGATTTACTTGGTCCTTACCCTCGTAGCAAAAATGGATTTGTCGGTTTATTAATTGTTCTTGACCATTTCAGTAAATATCATTGGTTACAACCTCTGAAAAAGTTTCGCACGGAGGATATACAAGAATTTTTGTTAAAACAGATATTTCATTGTTTTGGAGTACCGGAAATCATCGTTAGTGATAATGGTGTTCAATTTAAGGCAAATTCGTTCAATTCTTTTCTTACTGAACTAGGCATAAAACATCAGTATACCGCTTTATATTCTCCGCAAAGCAACGCAGCTGAGCGTGTTAATCGTTCTCTGTTAGCTGCGATCCGTTCGTATTTAAAAAATCAGGATCAAACGCTTTGGGATCAACGTTTAACGAGTATATCTTGCGCATTGCGATCCTCGTTGCATCAATCTTTAGGTTGCTCACCCTTTAAAGCTTTGTTCGGACTGGACATGGTTACTCATGGATCAGATTATAAACTTTTAAAGGAATTAAAGTTGTTACAAGAGCCCATAACACCGCTCAATCAGACTGACCAGTTAAACCTTTTGCGACAGGATATAAGAGAAAACATTAAGAAAGCATATGATCGAAATGTAGCACAGTATAATCTTCGCAGTAAGTCTGTGAGGAACATTATAATTAACTATAATATCCCACACAACAAGCCAGCAACAACACAATCAAGCGGTGCAAAGGATGCACCAGATACAAGATACAGCCGAGACACAAACCAAACGTACGATATACGACCGAACCCGCTGCTGATGGATCGAACCGATTCAGTATAAGTAGCATACGATCAAACGTGGCCAGTCAAACCACACGCAACCGCCGGTGATTTCGTACAAGCGGGAAGATGCGTGGGAAGCATAATGCAAGAAACCGATATACACACACATGCGATGGGCAACCAAGTCCAACATGGCTCGATCCCATGATTTCGATCGAACCACATGCGACCGCTGGCAATTTCGTACAAGCGGGAAGATGCGTGGGGGGCATGCATGCATTATATGAAACGATAATGGTTTGTGGATTGCATAGGGGAATATACGAACCGAAGGGGGAGGGATGAACGATGGGGAAGCCCTCTATCTGATAGATACGATATACGTATGAAAGTGCATTGCAGGGGAAATTAAACGAGTGCACACAGCACGCGTGCATCGCGACCCATAGCATTTTTAGCCTAGCCATTCTTTGAATATTGCCGGTAAGCAGAATTCGCCGGAAGAGGCGACCCACTTCTGACACGATCCCAACGCCGCACTTTTTAGCCTAGCCATTCTTTGAATATTGCCGGTAAGCAGAATTCGCCGGAAGAGGCGACCCACTTCTGACACGATCCCAACGCCGCTGCCAACAGCACGACGCCGCAGCCAGCGCCCTATGGGCATCTCGGGATATATTTAAGGGACCACGCTCGACAGAGCCGGCAGTCTTAGTTTAGACGTGGAACTAATTGACTCAAGTCTACAAGTCATGATCAATCAAGGGAGTTTTTAAGGCCTTACGAGTAACCTTAAAAGCTCAGACTAGTGAAACAAACAAGTGAAAGGATCAAGAAAAGTCAGAATAATTTGAGACGGCCTTACGAGTAACCTCTCAAATTATCCTGTAACCAGCAAGTCCTTGGAATAGGAGTAAGACACCGTGTTTATGCAAGAATCGAGTAAGGTCAAACTGCTCCAGGACAATTCCCAGCATATTGGAAGGTACAAGGATATATCCTGTTACCGAAATTCCAGGAAAGAGGTCGGGACTCCTCTAAAAGAAACTTGTCATATCCAACCAAGCCCATAAACAATCGTAAATAAACATACCACCAAAACAAATCAATAAACAAACCTGTTCTAATTTCACCGGGGCACAAAATAAATTTTGTTGTGCCGAACCTAGCCCAAGAGATAATTGTAAATATCCCGAAGGACGAAAAAGGATCGTTACAACTGGCGCCCAACGTTACAACTGGCGCCCAACGTGCTATACTGATGAAATTTTAAACAAGACAAAAGTTTGAAAATTGAAAAGAAAACATCAAAATGGGGAAAGGATGGATGTACCACATGAAGAAGGAGGATCTGGTACAAACAGGCCAAAGGATCGGAGTCAACATGAACGGCACGGTAGAGGAGATGAGAAAACAACTCGGCGAATGGATAGACAACCACGAGTCTGATCCAGAGTGGGGAGAGGAGATAAGAAGATTAGAACTCAAGTTCACAAAAATGTCCAAGCAAAAACCAGAAACAAGCGCAGCACAGTCAGGCGAGAATGGTGAGAACAAGGAGGCCGAGGAGTTCAAAAAAATAAATATCGCTACGCTAGCGATTCCTCCATTTGCACCACCAAGATGGGGAAGCGAAGGAGCATTAGACGGCACCGACACAAAGAGGGACTTAAGGAGACAAACGATAGACCCCAAGAACGCGGCACCGCACACAACAAACAGGACCACCGAATACGCCAAGGTGGCAAAACAAGTGAGGGAGTGGACTTTCAGATTCGATGGCAATTCCAGACCGCTAGAATTTATAGAACAAATCGAGTGGTCAGCAGACATGTATGGCATCGAGCTGGACATGATCCCAAGAGCAATGCCAGAACTACTGAAAGACAAAGCACTCAAATGGTACCTCGCAAACAATAAGCAGTGGCGATCGTGGAAGGAATTCGTTGAGGGCTTCAAGAAATACTTCCTGCCAAGAGGATTCTTCAACAAATTGGCTGATCAAGTGAAAAATCGCAAACAAAACAGAAACGAGTATTTCAAGGACTATATGGTCGACATGCAAACAATGATGAGACCCCTTAAAATACCAGAGTACGAGCAATTGGAGGTTATATTAGAAAATTGCACTCCAGATTTGAGGATATTCGTTCGGCCGCACAGAGTCAGAAACCTAGATGAGCTGATGCAGTTGGCGGAAGAACATGAGATGCTTGAACAAGAACGATCAGATTTCCATCGCCCAAACAATGCTCAAAGAACACACAACAACCAATCAAGCCATAGAGGAGGAAATTACGGGCCACCAGTCACACAGTGCCGAAGATGCCAAAACAACAGCATGGAGAACAATTTAAGACCAACCCAAGAAAATAAAAACATCCAAGAGGGAAGAGTCTTGAACCCAAACCAGGCATGCCGCAGATGCGGGGGAGCCGGACACTGGGCAAGGGAGTGCAACAATCAGAGACTCAATTTCTGTTGGCAGTGTGGAAGGATTGGAAAAAGAACAAAAGAGTGTTGTTGGAGTTCGGGAAACGAAAGGCGGTTCCAACCTATCAGGGGCGAGCAGGGACCCAGCCAACAAGCTCCTCACCACTAATAGGCCAACTAATAGAGGAAGAGGATCAATTGTCAGCAATTATCGAAGTAGCAGGAGTCCAGATAAAAGCGACAATTGACTCCGGAGCCACGAGCAGTTTTATCAGCAAACAAATGTTGGAAACGGTGGAAAAGAAAGGAGACCGAGAGACCACGAACAAGCAAGTATACATGGCGGACGGGAAGGTGAGAGACATCAACGAGCAATGGACAGGATACGTTCGATTCGGAAACAAAGAAATGAACATAACATTTCTCATCGTGCCAGACGGAATGGATGCTATAATCTTAGGATGGAATTTCTTAAGGCTGATGAATACCGAAATAGCATGCGGAGGCCACAGGATAAAAATTCCAACGGTGAAGAGGATGCAGGACAGGATGACCGAACGCATATCGATCGTGGTGACACAGAAGGAAGAGCAAACAGAAATACAAAGGTTTCTAGAACACGAACTGATGGAATTGGAGAAAATCAAGGGATCATCAAAAGTAGGGATACACAGGATCACAATGAAGGATGATATACCAATAAAACAAAGGTATTACCCAAAAAATCCAAAAATACAGGGAGAAATCAACACAAAGGTCGATGAACTGTTGACAATGGGATGCATCGAACCATCACAAAGCCCATATAGCTCACCCATAGTGATGGTGAAAAAGAAGCAGACGAGCAAATGGAGATTATGCGTAGATTTTAGACAGATTAACGCAAAATCTATAAAAGATGCCTACCCAATGCCCCGCATCGATTACATCTTAAACCAACTACGTGAAGCGAAATTTATAAGCAGCCTAGACCTGAAGGACGGCTATTGGCAAATTCCGTTGGAAGAAAACAGCAGGCCAATGACAGCATTCACAGTCCCAGGGAAAGGTTTATTCCAATGGAAAGTGATGCCATTCGGGTTACACTCCGCATCAGCAACGTTCCAACGGGCTCTGGACCAAGTCATTGGCCCAGAAATGATACCAAACGCGTTCGCCTACCAAGATGACATAGTAGTAGTAAGCAAAACAATCAAAGAACACATGGACCACCTGCAAGAAGTGTTCAGGAGATTGAAAGAAGCAAACTTAAGAATAAATGCTGAAAAGTGCCAATTCTTTAGACAAGAGCTAAAGTTTCTAGGCCACTTGGTAACAGAAAACGGTATTGCAACGGACCCAGACAAGGTGGCAGCAATAGCTCAATTGAAGCCGCCCACGTGCACAAAAGAATTACGGCAATATCTAGGAGTGGCTTCGTGGTACAGACGATTCGTACCAAATTTTGCTATGATAACACACCCGTTAAACGCACTGCTCAAGAAAAAAACCAAATGGCATTGGAGTGAAGAGCATCAGGCAGCATTCGAATCGGTGAAGGAAAAACTCACGAGTGACTCAGTATTGGCATGCCCAGACTTCACAAAAATGTTCGTACTCCAGACAGATGCAAGCAACATAGGATTAGGGGCCATACTAGTACAAAACACCGAGGAGGGGGAAAGAGTGGTTTCATATCTGTCGAGAGAGTTGAATCAAGCGGAGAAGAACTATTCGGCAACAGAAAAGGAATGCCTAGCAATAGTGTGGGCAGTACGCAAGCTGAGACCATATCTCGAGGGATACCGATTTAAGGTGGTGACAGACCACATGGCGGTGAAGTGGTTGAATAGTATAGAGAGCCCACGGGCCGCATAGCTCGATGGGCACTGGAATTACAACAATACGATTTCGAAATAGCATATCGAAAGGGCAAGTTAAACATTGTCGCCGATGCACTATCAAGACAACCGATGGAAGGGTGCAAAAGAATAGTAGACAATGGCGCCCGATTACGACAAGCAAACAAAGAATGTGAGTGGATCCAAGATATAATAAAGAAAATACAACAACAACCACAGAAATATCCAGATTACATGGTAGAAAACAGCCAGGTGTACAGGAATATTCCGCATAGAGCAGGCCAAGAAGAAGTAATATCATGGAAATTGTGTGTGCCCAAGACACTACGGAACCAAGTGATGGAAGAAAACCACACTTCCATAACGGCAGGGCATACAGGAAACAGGCGAACGATTGCTAGAACTGCGTCAAGATATTATTGGCCAGGAATGCAACGAGATATCAAAAAATTCGTGGGAAAGTGTACAACGTGTCAACAATACAAACCCAACCAACAGCAAGCAGCAGGGAAAATGCTGACGCAAATACCGGATGAACCATGGGCCACCGTTTGCGCTGATTTCGTCGGACCTTACCACGGTCGAAACATGGAAACTCAATGTTACTAGTAATCATTGACCGATTTTCAAAATGGACAGAACTGATACCCATGTGAAAGGCAACTGCGGAGAATCTAATCAAGGCCTTTAGGGAAAGGATTCTGTCGAGATTTGGAGTTCCTAAAGTGGTAATAACGGACAATGGGGTCCAATTCACTAGCAGAACGTTTAAGAAAATGCTAGAGGAATGGGGATGCCAACACCATACACACCACAAGAAAACCCAACCGAAAGGGCAAACAGAACAGTGAAAACAATGATTGCTCAGTTTACCGGTGAAAATCAACGGAATTGGGATGAGAGCTGGCCGGAAATAACACTGGCTGTAAATACTAGTCAATCAGAGTCAACTGGATTTACGCCAGCATATGTGATACAAGGACGTGAACCTAGAATGCCAGGCGCGATATACGATAGTGTCACGACAGGCACAGGAAAGCAAAGCGTACCACCAGAGTCGAAGGCAAAACAAGCGCAAGAGCTGTTCGAGCTAATAAGACGTAATCTGGAGACGGCGGCACAAGATCAGGCACGTCACTATAACCTAAGGAGGAGAGAGTGGAGACCAACAATTGGAACCACAGTATGGGCAAAAGAACACCATCTCTCGAATGCGGCCGAAGGATTTGCAGCAAAATTGGCACCAAGATTTGGAGGCCCATATGAAGTGACAGGTTTTTTGTCTCCAGTTATATGTAAATTACGGCACAAAGAAACAGGAAAAACCAGGCAAGCACACATCAGCCAGATGAAACAACAAATATGTGAACAAACAGATGGCAAGAAACTAGATGAACAATGAGTAAGGACGACTCTGATGACATGGCAGCGAGAAAGCAATACACATACAGAAAACAAACACAAGGTACAAGGGACAGGGGAGGGCAAATCACTCCCGAAGAAGGGGGGGAGTGTGAGGAACATTATAATTAACTATAATATCCCACACAACAAGCCAGCAACAACACAATCAAGCGGTGCAAAGGATGCACCAGATACAAGATACAGCCGAGACACAAACCAAACGTACGATATACGACCGAACCCGCTGCTGATGGATCGAACCGATTCAGTATAAGTAGCATACGATCAAACGTGGCCAGTCAAACCACACGCAACCGCCGGTGATTTCGTACAAGCGGGAAGATGCGTGGGAAGCATAATGCAAGAAACCGATATACACACACATGCGATGGGCAACCAAGTCCAACATGGCTCGATCCCATGATTTCGATCGAACCACATGCGACCGCTGGCAATTTCGTACAAGCGGGAAGATGCGTGGGGGGCATGCATGCATTATATGAAACGATAATGGTTTGTGGATTGCATAGGGGAATATACGAACCGAAGGGGGAGGGATGAACGATGGGGAAGCCCTCTATCTGATAGATACGATATACGTATGAAAGTGCATTGCAGGGGAAATTAAACGAGTGCACACAGCACGCGTGCATCGCGACCCATAGCATTTTTTAGCCTAGCCATTCTTTGAATATTGCCGGTAAGCAGAATTCGCCGGAAGAGGCGACCCACTTCTGACACGATCCCAACGCCGCACTTTTTAGCCTAGCCATTCTTTGAATATTGCCGGTAAGCAGAATTCGCCGGAAGAGGCGACCCACTTCTGACACGATCCCAACGCCGCTGCCAACAGCACGACGCCGCAGCCAGCGCCCTATGGGCATCTCGGGATATATTTAAGGGACCACGCTCGACAGAGCCGGCAGTCTTAGTTTAGACGTGGAACTAATTGACTCAAGTCTACAAGTCATGATCAATCAAGGGAGTTTTTAAGGCCTTACGAGTAACCTTAAAAGCTCAGACTAGTGAAACAAACAAGTGAAAGGATCAAGAAAAGTCAGAATAATTTGAGACGGCCTTACGAGTAACCTCTCAAATTATCCTGTAACCAGCAAGTCCTTGGAATAGGAGTAAGACACCGTGTTTATGCAAGAATCGAGTAAGGTCAAACTGCTCCAGGACGATTCCCAGCATATTGGAAGGTACAAGGATATATCCTGTTACCGAAATTCCAGGAAAGAGGTCGGGACTCCTCTAAAAGAAACTTGTCATATCCAACCAAGCCCATAAACAATCGTAAATAAACATACCACCAAAACAAAATCAATAAACAAACCTGTTCTAATTTCACCGGGGCACAAAATAAATTTTGTTGTGCCGAACCTAGCCCAAGAGATAATTGTAAATATCCCGAAGGACGAAAAAGGATCGTTACAAGTCTGTCTCTTTTAAAGAAGGCCAAGAAGTTTTTCGCAAAAATTTCGCGTTAAGCAAATTCTCTCAAAACTTCAATGCTAAATTAGCCCCTAAATTCATAAAATGTCGAATCAAAAAGAAGCTCGGAAACTGCTTTTATTTGTTAGAAAATATGCAAGGTAGAGAAGTAGGAACATTTCACGCCAAGGATATACGGAACTAATTCCCACTAATATGCTGCCTAACGTTGCATATTATCGGGTGGTGTAGCGTGCGCTAGTTTAAACTTTCAAATTTTTAAACTTAACGTCTTTACGCGCCACTTTGCCAATAGCGATCAATCAATAAATAAAAATATTGGTATCGCTCGATCGATAAACGCATAATAGGGGGATAGCGATAAATGATCTATCGTTTTTCTTGAGGTGGCAACGCGCTTCATATTTTTTGCTAGGCTTCATTTTCATTTTTAATTCTGAGGAGAAAAGTGTGAAAAAAAAAGCTGTAGTCCAAATCTTTGGTTATAAATCATAGCAGGTATGTAGGTTAACTAAGATTTTTACCTCGCCGCCATCTGCATCTTACTCTATATCCTAGATTGGAAACCTTACTTTTTCTGGCCAATATTCCTGATAGCTTTCGTTTGGGAAGATTATTTTCTGGAAAACCGGCGAGTTTTCAAATACCCATTTCTGGTGCCGGAGCACGTGCATCCGAAGTTTCGGTTGTCGTTGCTTCTGGAATTGGCATTCGGACTTTGAAAAGACACCGCCAACTAAACACCGGCAGTGCCACAACGTTTGTAAGTTAAGGCTTACGGTGCGGCCAAAGTGTCTCTTTTCCCGAAAGGTGTCCTAACCTTTGGTGAACCGGATTTTTGTATGGCAAGGTTTTAAAGGCAGTGGCCTACATAACCTTCTGACGTTGCTGACCCAGACAAAGTTTGTCTTTAGCCAAATTCTGGATACTGCTTGCTGTTGCCCTATTTAGCGCATTCCATGTGACCACCTCGAAAGCTCCTACAAATTTTTTTGAAATTAACCTCGTTTGAACGGAATCTTTAGGTCCCGATATTTTCATTTCTGATCTTATTTTTAAATTTTAATTCCTAATCAAGTTAAACAAAAAAAAAAAAAAAAGAAAGAGAATGTAAATAAGTCCAATATTGAATCAATTAAAAATCTCGTTAAGGTTATATTAAATAATTCAAGTCAAGAGTAACGTAAAATAGAGTAAATGTAAAAGCAAAGTGAGTGAACGGAGTTTAATGGTGGTCATAAAGCGCGAAGGAGAAATCATCATATAAACACCCTCCCACAGTGCATCGATGGAAGGCCTTTCAGCGAGTAAACTATGGGGTAAGTGCCTAGTGTATTAAGTAGTATCAATTCGGCGACTTTCAACCAAGTTTTTGCGAACTATGGAGGATGGTAGTCAATTGATACTCTGACTTGTTGATGTAATTTCTGTTTCAGCGTTTTGTGATCAACCAGATAGTTAAATTAAAAAGAAAAAATTGATTTCCGTAAATAATGTTTGGCTTGAAGAGCAATCGAAAGCAATGAGTAAATTGTGCGACTTGAAATTTAAAATAACTTTAAAGAATTTAAAAACAAAAAAAAAAAAAAAGATAAAAGAAAACTTGAAAAAGATGAATAATTACAAAAAAAAATGTTAACTGAATTCCTTTAATATTCCTTCTATATTTTTTTTATTCTATAATCTTCTACAATAATTAATAATGTATAACTAGTAAGCTCTCGTTTATACTGCTAGTTTTAGTCCCTCTTATTCAATAGTTTAATTAACTTTGAGTTCCATTGTTTTGCAAGTCTGCAAGTTCAGAATCTCAAATGTTGAGTCATACCAGACCCGCTGTTTAAAATTAGTCTGTAAATATTTCTTTAAAATTTATCGTGTACAACAAGAAATGCTTCTATCTGAAATTATAATGAATTTAAATATGATTGCTTAAGCTTTATAATTAATTTTCCTAGTGACATGGGTACATGAGTTGATATCTATCAGTTTTTTTGGGAATCTTTACAAATGCCAATAAAGATTCATGGTTGGGAGGGTATAGAACTGATAAGGTCCATCTACATCTTGACCTCAGTAACCGCTAGCTTGTGAACAAAAGGATACACCTTTATTTCTTTCGCCTTTTTTATTAACATGAATTCCTTGCGGTTTTCGTAAGTATTTTCTGTCAGTCATTCTATTTTCATTTAAAGTTAGTTTCAGTAGAGATCCTAATAAAATTAAATTTTATAATTAAAGGTAGAGATTCAGCAAACAACCCCCCACCCCGCAAGAGCTACGGAACCAGAGGATCTCGATCTGCTGCAATTCACCTACCGCCTTCTTTTTGGTTATCGATAGCTTTATCGTCGCTGTGATAGGAGAACCGATTTTATAAAATTCATGGCGCGCAACGAGAAACCGAATAGGAAGGTTACACCCTTCAACATATATACCCCACAAAGTGCTGCCAACCTAGGGTATATAGCACAGCTACTTTTGGTCGTTTGCTTTGTGCCGGTCTTTGGCACATGAGCTTGCAGCTGTGCTGGTATACTGCAGTTAAGCGGTACTTATGTATGCACGTATGTATGTATGTGTATAGGCTGCAAGGGGGTACCGGGATTTTGTTCGCGTTGATGGAAAAATATATTTGTGTGCGAAAAAATTAGAAATTTTTGTGGAATATATGTATGGATATGTATATGAGTATCAATATGTAAAATTTTATGTATGGAAAAATATGTATATGTATATGGATATGAATATATATATGTAAAATTTTATGTATGGAAAATATGTATATATATGTGTGTGTATGGATATGTAAAATGTTGGAGTATATGTATTTAAAATTTTTTTTTTTATATATTCTTTTGCTGTGTCTAACCGATATGCCCCAACTTTATAGGGTGTCGCGGGACACCAGAAATGTCTAAGTGTGGCTTTTATACGTGAGAGGGTGGTTCAATTTCGTTTTTTTTTTTTTTTTTTTTTAAATCTTTATTAGTTGTATTGAAAATTTTCTTCTCTTCGATGAAACCACCTTTCACTGCGCGCACACTTTTCCCAGGAGTGGACTGTATTTGCACAAAACCTTTATTTTTGGATTTAATGTAGCACTGGATAAATTTGTAATTTTTTGTCACATTTACACACTCTGCATGCATATATATATTTTATATGTAGGAGATCACTTTTAATTTCGTAGGTTTGATTCACTGCATACATACATACATATGTGTTAATATTTTTTTTGAAATTGCGAAAAATATATATTGCAAATAGGCAAATAAAATATGGCGCCTTATATACTTGGCCTATATATGCCAAAGTGCGAGGAAAAAAAAACTTGAAGTGGGCGAACCAATATGGCGCCTTATGTACTGGACACTTATATATGTATGAAATTTGGGGACCAAAATTTTCTCTCCTTTGAGGAGGAAAAATTTGCGCGAAAGTAATTTTACTTGGATTAGGAGAATCAAGGGCAACAATTATATGTATGTGAGTATGGGTACGGATGCTGGAGGCATGTACATGTACTCATATACCTATAATTTGGAAAAAATTACTTAGCTTGAAATATGGATGAAATTCCACCGATGCTAATGCTTCGAGAGGATCTTAGCTTACTTAAGAGCAAGCCCCGCTTGGAGCGAAGTGTGGGGAGTTCTTTTGTGGGGAGAACGATGGGCATCATCGGGAGAGCGGCGCGAGGTGAAAGCTTCCGCCTCCTTTAACCCTTGTGTTGCCCGGTTGGGCATAAACAATTTAGTTTAAATTTGACATTTAAAATTGTATTTATTGAATCATTTAAAAATTTGCTGGGAATATTTAATATATAACTATTTATGTATCTATGTGTGTACCTATAGATGAAGGGTTAATTTTCGTGTGTGTGTGTGTGTGTCTGTTTGTGTTGGTATCATGCTTGGTAATAAATTACATATTATATTTGTATTTAATTTACTTTTTATTCTCTTTTTGTGTTTTTTTTTTAAGATTTTGTAGTAATGCTGGAGGGAAGTAGGGAGAGGGGGGTGCGCGCTCAAATAACTAATGGAACAATTTCTTTTTTTTTTTAACATTTTTGTATATATGTATAGCTACGTTAATTGTAGATGAAGTTCTTAATTTTTTTAATTTTCGCCAAGAAACATAAATGAAACAGAAAATATTTTTGTTTCGGTATTTAATACCGTTTCGATTGGGTATATATGTGTATCTCTGTGTGTGTTTTTCGTTGTTTGTATGTATGTATGTATGTGTGTGTGTGTGTGCAACGAATAAGAACTTAAAAATTAGTTAGGCGGATCCTTAGTATATATATTTATTATTTATATATTTATTAAATTTATTTACAGATTTTACACAAAAAACCTAAACTGGCTTTTCTTTGGTTCGTTAATAACTTTAACGCTCAAGTGAAAAGAGAGAGAGAGAGAGAGAGATAGTGGGGAACAGAGAAAGAGATAGAGCAGGGTTGATTTTGCAGAGAGAGAATTAAGAAATATTTGATAACAATTAAAGTTGTAGTTGATTTTCATTGCGATTATAAATTATATTTGAATCATATCGTATCTATATGCTAAATCTAACACATACTAAATTAGTATATGGCTAGAAGTATAAGTAGTTTATCTAGTTTTCTCTAAATATTCCTCTTTATACCATACACCCATAGGGTGAAATGGTATATTAAAGTCGCCAAATGTATGTAACAGGCAGAAGGAAGCATCTCCGACCCCACAAAGTATATATATTCTTGATCAGTATCAACAACCGAGTCGATCTAGCCATGTCCGTCTGTCCGTCCGTCTGTCCGTCCGTCTGTCCGTCTGTCCGTCCGTCCGTCTGTCCGTATGAACACCTAGATCTCGGAGACTGTAAGAGCTAGAGCCACCAAATTTGGTATGTAGACTCGTGTAGTATGTAGAGTGATCAAGTTTATTTCAAATTTTTGCCACGCCCCTTTTCGCCCCCGCAATTTAAAAAAAGCGTTTATCTCAAAACTTTTCCAGCTAGAGCCACCATATTTGGTATGTATATTCGCTTAGTAAATGCACACATTTTGTTTGTATGGAAACTTTGCCACGACCTTTTCCCCCCGTAATTTGAAAAACTTGATTATCTCCCGTATTTTTTTACCTTATGCAACCAAATTTGGCACACTTAAATTTAATACTCATATCTAGCAAAATACCAAATTTGATCAAAAGAAATCGGACAGAAAACAGTCGAGTTATGCATATAAACGTTTTTTCATAAGGCCGGAGTTGGCCGTTGGCTGGTGGCCAATGTGGCCAGGGATGAGTTGCAGCTAATCCAAGTCCAGAATATTTCATTGGTTTCGCTGTAGATGATTAAAAAGTATAGCGCGAAGAGAAGTGGCAGAAAGATGAGGAGAGATAAGGTGAGAAAGGTTGTTAAAAGATTGGCAAAGAACACGAAGAGGTTCGTGAAGAGAGTAGTTAGTCAGACATCTACTAAGGTGAATAGGAAAAAAGTTTCTGGTCCGACGTGAGGGAACACAAAAATACAGCGTATCTAGTAAATTGGTAGAAATGACTTCGCCGTTGACTAGTTTATGGAGAAAGAGAATGCCAAAAACAAGCCTACGGTTATAAAGTGAAGGAAGATTAATAAGAAGAAGTCTGTCAGAATAAGAAGGTAGGCGAAGACCCGGGTCCAATTTAGACCGCGTAGCGCAAACTTAAGGAATAGCTTCTGTACCGATTCAATACTACGCTGGTGAACATCATATTGCGGGTTCCACACTGGCGAACAATATTCTAGAGTAGGGCGAACTAACGAAGTGTATAAAACCTTTGTTACATAGGGATCATCAAATTCTTTGGCCCAACCTCTTTGAAGCCGAGAAGGCTGCTTGCTCTGTTGACAATTGAAGAAATATGAACATTAAATGAAGTTTAGGGTCAAACATAACGCCTAAGTCTTTGAATGATGGAACACAATCTAACAGAACAGACTTAATAGAGTAATGAGCTAGGAGCGGAGACAAACGACTGAAAGTCATAAAAGAACACTTAGAGGCATTAAGGTGTAATTTATTAACGTGGCACCAATCACAGAACGCATCGAGATCTGATTGCAAGTACTGTTGGAAAGAAGGATCATTATAGGAATAACAATCTTGACGTCATCCGCAAACATGAGCACGCGTGAATGCGCCAAGGCCAAAGGCAAATCATTTATAAACAATGTAAATAATAGTGGGCCCAGATGACTGCCTTGGGGTACACCTGACGTAACTCGAACAGTTTTAGATATCGAGGAACGAAAAGACACCTTTTGGGTTCTGCCAATAAGATACGACTTTAACCAACCCAATAATTTTGGTGAAAAACCCATGATGTTAAGTTTCGCGAGAAGCAAAGAATGATCAACCGTATCAAAGCCTTACTGAAGTCAGTATAAATAACATCAGTTTGACACTTTTTACGGAAGCCATGGTGTACAAGGGTAGTCAATTCTAAAGGTTGGTAAGCGACGAACGACCTTTCATGAAACCATGCTGACAAGGAGTAATAGTGGATCTGGATAGATGTTGAAGAGAAGACGTAATAATTTTCTCAAACAGTTTAGGTATTGCCGAAAGTTTGGCAATGCCACGGTAGTTGGAAACATCCGATTTGCTACCCTTTTTAAAAAGCGGAATAATAAATGACTCCTTCCAAATATCAGGAAATCTACAAGTCTCACTCGATATAAAGAATAACCGAGCTAAAGGCTTAGATAGAGAAATAGAACACATTTTAAGGATGCAACTAGGTATATCATCAGGCCCGGGAACGAAGGAAGACTTCATAGATGACAAGCTAGAGAGAATACAGTCTTCAGTAATACTGGGAAAAAACATACAATTTAAATGTGGGATTGAAAAGGGATAGGGGTGGATCCGAACAGTAGTAGAATATGTCGACTGAAAAATTTAGCAACAGATTGCAATATCTAATCATTATTAGCAGACTGGTCGTTAAGTCTGAAGGTGGAAGGTGGACATTAGAGCTCTTTTGGAATTGACAAAGTTGTAAATCTTTTGGGGTTATTATAAAATTTAGCCTTACAGCGAACGAGATAATTGTTGTAGCATTGAGTATTTAAGAGACAAAATTGAGATTTGCTATACAATAATTTGCATAGTCAAGTCGCGAACCAGTTTTTTTAAATCTTTTAAAATATCTCGATTTAATGTTACGAAGATTAGAGAGCCTACGTGTGAACCAGACTGGCGAGCTGGAGACGGTAGAGACATTCACATAGGAACGCATTTATCAATTAGAGATTAAGAGCAGAATAGAAAAACTTCACTGACAATCTATATGCAGCACTCAAATAGAAACGACCAATCAAAAGAGAAATAAGGCTGTAAGAAGATTGAAATTTTTTTTTACGAAAACATCTACGACGAGAATTGAGATGTTTTTAAATAATTAGTAACGGAATTGTAAGAAATAGTAACTTCAATGGTAGGATGATAAGGATCTTCAGTGGGATCAGAGACAAAAACAAGATCAAGGATTCTTTAGAACAGTTAGGAAAGAATTCAACTGATATAGTGGACATTCAAGTAGGCTATCAAGAAAAACATGTTGAGATGAAGGAATTAAGAAAGATAGATTATCATCACAAGCCAAGAAATATTAGGCAAGTTAAAATCACTAAACTATAAGAACATCACGATCTTTAAGACGACCAAAAATAGTTGTAAAGCATCAGCATGGTGCACGTAGATCATGATATCAGAAGCTGGAGGAATATAAGAACAAGAATATATAGGCTAAAGTTAGAACATGTAACTTCGACGCAAATAAACTCAATACCTAAGGGGAGATCATCGGCACCACACTTGAAGACAGATTCGAGTTACAGCAATGAGTACTCCACGCACGACGACCAACACGATCAAGCCTATAAGAAATAAATTATTAGAAAGAATTTCATTATCTAGAACAGAGGAGTTAAGCCAAGTTTCAGAGAAAGCTAATATGTCAGCTTAAAGGTTTGGCTATCACAGAAAAGGTTCGACAGCTTGGTAAGGAAGTCCTCTTACATTTTGATAATGAATGCAAGACTAGACGTTATTAGTTTTTGAAGCAGAAGATAAAGTAGGAAGGTGACAGGCAACGGACGAGAGCGCTTATTGGGCGCAACTCGTGTACACTAGGCATCTGGCCAAATTAGGGTCAACCATAGCTGAGAAGTACTCATTTGGTACTGTAATTTTAAAAGAGGAGATTTCGGCGAGGCCTAGAAAACTTAAACTTTTGGAATTAAAACTTAGCAGGGCAAATATTACCACAGACGACTCAGAAGTATCTGGAGCAAGCCTAGAAATAAATAATTGTTTGCGATGAGGCACTACAGTTAGTGGAGGCGGAGGAGCATTGGGATCCGCAAGTGATTGAGAGCCGGCATGATCCTGTGATTGATCAGAGTTCCCGTGAGGGATAGATTGAGGTACACCAGGGCTTGTAATGGGTACTTCAATCTGAAAAGAAGAGCATAAAGAGGGACAAGAAGATGGTGTAGGCGA
>NW_025814208.1:0-32442 GCF_018902025.1 Drosophila willistoni
TTTGCTCATTTTTTTGCAGATTTGAATTCCCTGATCTACGCGACACGGATAGCAACTCTGTAGAGGGCCGTAAGAAGACGGATATAAAAGGGCCGTGGATCTTATATAGATGATCCCTGTGCCGTTCCGCTTGGCGGCACATTTGTGCCAGTTGCTATGGAGCCTTGGCTATGCTGTCCGGTAAAGCCCGTTGATTGTCTCTAAATTGGCGCTGGTATTGGCATCCATATATAGTGGGCATCAAAAAACTATAGTGAGTGCGGCGGCGGAGGCAAGGAATCCTCTCATGAAGTTGTTGTCTCCTCTGGCAGCCATTCGGGCTGGTGTCGGGCGGGACTTTGATATGGCCTACACAGCAGCTGGAAGCAAGCAAAGGATTCGGCGGGCAGCGGCAAAAGCTTGTAGACGCACCAACGCGAACCCCCTCCGCCTGACCCTGCATAATGATCCAATGATGATTCCAGCCGAGCATTTGCATTTGGAAACGACAAAGAGAAGAAGCCAACCAAAGAACCGATTGCCGCATAAACTGTCTGAACTTAAATGTCTAGATTTAATTTGCCTAATCGATATTATATAACCTAATAACTAAATGTGTGTGTTAGGTTTAAGTAAGCGCTAAATTAAATGTAGTTAATTGTGCTTTAAATCACAAATAGTCTCAATATCGTAAGAGAAAGAAAAAAGGTTGAGTTTTCAGGAACCAAAAGGCCGTCTTGTGGGCAATCCATTTCCCTATACAAACGTTTCTAACAGTCAATTTAAATAAAGTTAACTGTTGTATTAATGTCATTGTAGTGCTCTGTAATATACAATTTGATGAACAAGGAGAAATTATATGAGAAGAGCGGCGCTTTAGTAATTCAACGAGTAAGGGCATTAATTCGGCTTCTCAAACACAAGAGCACAGAGACAGCCTATCAAACGGTTAGGTTAGAAACGAGAAATCGTCGAGCCTATCGTACAGATGAATTTGGAATGAAATAGTGCAAGAAGAAATGGTTCAAGAATTGATTTGAATCGAGCAGCCTTTCTATATGATTGCACCATCGACTACAGCTTGCATCGATTAGTTTGTGGCATTGTGGCTCATTGAAGTTTGATGGTAAAACGGTTTGTGCTGCCTAGTGGTAAAGTAAAATTGTTATTATTGGTCCCGCCAAAAGAGCCATTGTGTTCCTGCTTTATGGCGAAACACTAGAAATACAATTACAGCAATGCAGCACAAACCAGTCGTTTTAGGCTCCATAGGCAATTGGCACACATGTGCCACTGCCCTTTTTATCCGTCTTCTTACGGCCCTCTACAGAGTTGCTATACGTGGAAGGAACCGAACGGAAAGCCTCTTCCAGGCCAGTTAGTAGTTTCACCTTTAGACAAACGGACATATTTTCACCAGACATTGCTGATATATGCGATAAATCAGCGACATGTCCTTCAAAAAGCTTACCGGACTAGTGCCACTCGATGCCTGCTGTATCCGATTCTGTTGCTGTTGAGCTTCTGATCCATGACCAGGCTATCAATTGCTGCTGCTGATAACTGGCACTACGCGCACTTCACAGCCATCAAAAGACAATCATCAGGGCTGCCACATGCCACACGTATTTAATCATATCTGGGCTGGTGGGATTCGATCGAAGTGATTCCTACGGCTATCCTGAATGGCATGCAGCGCCAAAATGTTGAATGAAACTACGGCTGGGGTGGGTAACTGGCCCTGTGGCTGCACCTTTGATGATCGACTGAGTGCTGGCATTTGCATCTTAGGCATTACATACCTCCTAGCCAAGTTTCTTGATGCTTTATTGCGCCTGGCATGGCTGCATGTCAAGCGACTGATGATGTTTTAGTCTAAATATCACGCCAATTAGTGAGACGGCTGGCCAGTAGAGCTGCGCTTTCGTGAAAGCAATGAAAGCAACCAATTGTATGTACATACATCCCAGCACATATACATATATACAAATGTACATATTTTGAAGCAGCAGCCGCAGTTTTAGCCATAGCCCCCACCTTGAAAGAGCTGCAATTTTATTGTAAACTAGCAGTTCGTTCTAAGCTGTTGCATTTACTTGTTCAGCATCCACACAGGCCTGAAACAAATGCAATAAGTGGCAAAGCAGAGCAAACGTGAGTGACCATTAAAGATGAATTTCCTATTCGACATAGCCTTTATGTAAAAAAAAAAAAAATATACTTATACTTTGTAAATAGCTATGTAGGCGAATTCTCTCTTGGCGCCGTTTATTAGACCGTAAAAAGATTTCGGTTTTCAGGAACTTTTCTTTTCTTAGTTTGTCATTGTTTCGGTTTTATGTTCAAATGCTTTTGATTAAGACGAAAGATACAAATTTACTTTGCTTTGCTGTTAAGTTTATTGTTGCATACTTTGCGGCATTTGCATAGTATGCAGTGCAACCAAGAAATAAAAGAGTTAAGACACAAACTTAAAGCCAACTTGACGAAAGTGTATGAAAGCTTTTCACTTACCTACTGTTTAGCTCGTTCAGTTTCGAATCTATCTACTATAGAAATAATTCCAGAATTTTGAGATCTAAGAATGCCTGGGATTTGGCTAAAATTTTTTGGCGTCCGCCTGCAACAACAGAGACTTCTGCAATCTGTTGAATGAATTTTCTTAAAGCTTTGAAGGATACAGAAACGTCGGCTGCCTAAAGTTTAATAGTGAAACACCGATTCTAGAATATAGTGGAAGGCTATACGTTGCGGCAGCAAACGAGAGTACGATAGATTGGGTGTTGGGTGTCATCTGCAAAAAAGATAACTACGAAGCTATTCCCCTTACGGAATTTCTACATCTCTTACTAGCTCGAGTCATACTGCCCAAAGTAGAAGACTGCTTAAGTAAAATCTCTGAAATGCTCGAGCGACAAAATAATGATGTTCAAACATACAAATGGTCTGTTATCGATAGAAATGATTTGGATCCATGCTCCAACGATAATATTACGAAAGTATGCGTTAATGAAGCGGTCGATCTATAAATGGACGCTGACAGTATTGAGACTATTAATAACAGATGCTACCAGTTAAAATACAATTTCTGGGTAGTCAAATTCATTTACATATGTTTTATCATATTTCATAATATTTCAAAATGATCATTAAAAAAATGGCTGTGCAAAAAACACATGAAGCCTAGTAATATCTAGATCTTTTTTCCATCCACTATAACACTGATCATGCCCCTAGCCCAAACCCAAAGCCATACAGGTATAGAGAGAGAGAGAGAGACACGACAATTGAATTTATGATAACAATAACAATTCAAAAAACGCTGCATCGCTTTCTAATATATATAAACACATATATGTATGAATCTTACAAAGTCCAGTGCAATATTCATAGATAAACCGAAATACTCTGCTTGCAGCACGGTTGCTGTTGCTGTTGCTTTCTTTGGTATGCGACAATTTCACTTTTGATTCACTGTACAAAATATTAATTAGTTGCCCGTCAATTATAGAACATTGAACTTATCGTCAAGGGAACCTTTTTAATACCCACATACATTTATTGACTAACCTTCCCACCCAATTCGATTTAATAGAAGGCGCCCTTTACACATTTTGGTTTTTTTTTGGGGAATGGGACAACTTAATTGCGAATACTGATGTCATCACTGGAATATCAGTGGAACTGACTTACTCTTGGTTAGACTTTTACGCAGCACTTTCATTAATTGAAAATTACTCAAGCACATCACGGGCGGCTTGTTAACATGACGGACCTGAATAGAGCTGCTAGCCGGAATTCAGAGTCGAGGGGGCGAATGCCAGCCATGCGGAATGAAAGTGAAACTTTCAAAAGGTGTCACTTTGGTAAGATGCCACTGGGATAAGGGTTGGGCAGACAGGGGACGAAACTATGGGGCTGGGATGATGACCAATCGGAGAGGGGGAGAGAGAAAAAGAGAGATGCTTTAAGTAATAATCATTTTGCTGAACTGCCAAAAATATTTCGCAAAAATAATATTCAGGTCAGCACTGAAGCTTTGCTCAATTAGCAACTTTGCGCACACGCTGGCAGGGCCAAGGGTCATAGAAGGTAATAATATTGAGAGAAATTACTGAAGCACATGTCTAAACAAAAGATATTTGCAAATAATGTGAGCTAAGCAAAGCAATTTCTATTGCATAAGAAAAAACATAATCAATGGTTAGTTTTCGTTTGTCTTTTATAATTACTTTTTATTTCACTTTCATTAAAAAAAACCACACGCCCTTTGCCCATTTCTCGTGACAATACAATTAACCATCACGCATCCATCTGAGGCCACGTGGAGTGATTTGCATAGTTCTTGTTTCCGACAAGTCGTTGATTCGAGTGTTTGCATCTGTTTGGTTTGGTGGCCATGCAAATCTGTCGCTTTCTTCTTTGGGGCAATTGTCTAGAGAGCAACAAAACTGCAGATAAACACACACACACCGACACATTATGAGTGTTCGAGTTCGAGCGAGATGTGAGGCAAAAACAAACACAAATAAAGAGCAAAGTTAAAATCAAATTTTTTTTTTTCATCTTGTATTTTATTTTATTTTTCATACCGCCTGCAAACTAGTTAATTTTCTATTTTACTCCAATTCGAGATACGATGGCCGCGCACTTGTGGTTGCTTTCGACCAATATACACACACACACACACACAGCCAAATTCATAAGTTGTGCTGCTAGTGTGGATGGTGTGGTTGGTGCTGGTTCAATTGATAATTCCCCTCTCCACATTAGCCACCACCCATCTCTCTGCGCAGTGGGTACCCTCCTTCCCCTATACCACAAAGTCACGTGCCTGCAATTGTAAATGGAGTAGCACTTTCTGCTGTGGTTATGACTGAGATTAACATTGAAAAGCATTGAAAGTATGCCATGATGTTAGCAGAAAAAGAACAAAAAACCATTTGCCTATAAGTGCCATCATATAAGTTTTTAAGTTGTCAAATGAATGCCAATAATAATCGAAATAAATTGCCCAGCTAAGGCCAAAACAATTAATGGCTCTTACCTTCTCCCCTTAACACTTTGTTAGCATGTGTGTGTCAATCTGTGTGTCAGTGTGTGTGTGGCATATAGTTGTTAACCGTTGGTTTAGTGTGTTGATAAACAACAAAATAACGGCTCTGCCAACGACAACGACAACGGCAACTGCGACGCATATGCACTGTCGACCGGCCTCTTTCGGGAGGTTTCGGTCTTTTGCTCTTGGCCAGGTTGGTTGCAGCCGATGCGCCTCCTCTTAACGTCTTCTTCGGGCTGTTTATTAAAATTCTAAGCTCGGCTACTGTTTCAATTCTGGTGGGGGGATTGGTAGGAGAGTACGAAGCACTCGCATCGTGTCGCATCATCAATGCCGGTGTCTTTTTTTATTTTATTTTGTCCAACGTTTCTGTTTCTGTTTGCGTCGTCGCTGCTGCTCCTGCTGCTGCTGTCGTTGCTCTGCTGGCGGGGAATAAAACTCCGCGGAATAAAACTTCGATCCGCGGGAGTCTTTTATTCACAGTTTACGGATTGTCTTCTGACCGACAGATCGAACAAGCCAATCGAGCGCAGTGCCACTCAATCAAGTGAAGCAAATCAAGCCAAAAGCACGCTCAGCTAGTGCAAACATCTAAAAGGATAATATACCACTCGCATCTCTCCGTTGTGTCATTAGTGTTTGAGCAAAAACAAATATCAAAAAAATTACAATCATGTTTAAATTTGTGTCTTTTCGCGCTGATTGCCTCAACGGCGGCAGCTGCCTCCGAGGCAGACAGTCTATTGACGAGTGCCCGCAAAATGGTCAAGGATTACGGCGACCGATGGTGTTGTGCATGAAGGTAAACGCCCCCATCTCTCCCTCTCTCTCTCTCTTTCACTCTGTCATTCCTGATGTCACATGATAATATTTGAACAGGAACGTGCTCTGCATTACTTTGATAGGGAAAACGGAGATGTGAGGCTGACAGAGGGCATTGCCTTGGTGAAAACCGATGATATTCCAGAAGAGGTGGAAGCTTGTGAATCTGAGGTCGATTCATTGCTGGTGCAGCATGTTGCTCACTTCTTTGGCACACACACATTGCAATTCAATGTCCCCAACTTTACCACTAAGGCAGCACAGAACAGTCATTTTATCAGCAAACTTCAATAAGCCACAATGCCACAAACTAATCGATGCAACGTGTAGTCGATGGTGCAATCATATAGATCAAATCAATTCTTGAACCTAATTCTTTCTAACCTAACCGTAGCACGAATTAATGCCATTACTCGTTGAATACTAAAGCGCCGCTCTTCTCATATAATTTCTCCTTGTTCATCAAATTTTCCTTTAGTTTTCACATTGTATATTACAGAGCACTACAATGACATTAATACAACAGTTGACTTTATTTAAATTGACTGTTAGAAAACGTTTGTATAGGGAAATGGATTGCCCACAAGACGGCCTTTGTTTCCTGAAAACCTCAACCTTTTTAGCTCTTACGATATTGAGACTATTTGTGATTTAAAGCAGAATTAACTATATTTAATTTAGCGCTTACTTAAACCTTACACACATTCAAGTCAGACAGTTTATATCGGTTCTTTGGTTAACTTCTTCTCTTTGCCCGCCGAATCCTTTGCCGGCTTCCAGACGCTGTAGGCCAAAAAGGACTTTTTATCAAAGTCCCGACCCCAGCCCGAATGGCCGACAGAGGAGACAACAACTTCATGAGAGGATTCCTTGCCTCCGCCGCCGCCACTCAATAGTTTCTTGATGCCAATTATGGATGCCAATACCAGCGCCAATTTAAAGACAATCAAGGCTTTACCGGCCAGCATAGCCAAGGCTCCATAGGCAATTGGCACAAATGTGCCACTGCCCTTTTTATCCTTCTTCTTACGGCCAACTCTACAGAGTTGCTATCCGTGTCGCGTAGATCAGGGAATTTAATCTACAAAAAAATAAGCAAATTTGAATAATCCTTTAACTATAGCTTGATCCGCCATAACTGTAGAGTGTGATCTTGAAGAAAATTGCCAACACGCTTCACAATCATGCTATTCAGGACCTGTTCCTTGGCATGTACTCCACGCGGCAGTACAGCCTCAATATCCTGTTTACTGATCGATGGCAGCTTGGATCGCTGCTTATTGTCCGGACTGCTGGTAAGAAACTGAACACCCTCACCCAATAAGTGGCCAAGCAGAGCAAACGTGCGTGACCATTAAAGATGAATTTCCTATTCGACATAGCCTTTATGTAAAAACCAGAGGGCCGGGACTAACTTCGACCGCGTCAAAGTTTGTATACCCTTGCAACATTATTGGAAACTTTTTCCTTACCTATAGCCATCAAAGTGGAAAAACGTTTTATCTAAAAAGGCTAATATTGCGAAACAACGGCCTAAAATCTTAGCATAGGAAAGAACGAAGATATTGATCAAAGTCACTGTTTTCCTCCGATCGTTCCTATGGGAGCTATATGATATAGTTAGCCGATCTTTATCAAATTTGGCACAGTCATTAACAGATATATTAAACTAACAAATGTTTAATTTGAAAGTAATCGGGTCAAAAGTAACGAAGTTATTGGCAAAAGTCACTGTTTTCGAAAGATCGTTCCTATGGGAGCTATATGATACAGTCACCCGATCTTGATCAAATTTGGCACAGTCGTTTACATGTGTAATTAACTCACCAATATTAAATTTCATATTTCAAATTTCAAATATTCGACAATAGCTCAGAAAATAACTAAGTTATTAAGAAAAGTCACTGTTCGTGACTTTGTCATTTGTATGGGAGCTATACGATATAGTGATCCGATCCGGCTGAATCCGAGATATACGACGCCTGCTGTATATACAAGCCTACATGCAAAATTTCAGCTCTGTAGCTCTTACGGTCTAGAAGGAGTTTGCGTTGATCCAGACGGACGGACAGACGGACAGACGGACGGACGGACGGACGGACGGACGGACGGACGGACGGACATGGCTATATGACCTCGTCTCGTCATGCTGATCAAGAATATATATACTTTATATGGTCGGAAATGCTTTCTTCTATGCGTTGCACACTTCTGACCAAATTAATATACCCTTTTTGCAAGGGTATAAAAAAAAAAATACTTATACTTTGTGTTTAAGAATAAACACCGTGTCCATCTGAAGCGGTTTCACCAAATCAGATGCACTAAAGAAAATATAATACAACTGTTCTTTGGCACAAACAACTAATCTAGCATATGACTAGAATTACAATCAGCCACACGCGTTGTGGGAAAAAACACTTGTAATTGTAAACTAACCCAAACGATCACAACGGCAGGATGTCAAGTGGCCGACGCCGTGCCTAAAACAATAATAATTTTTCAACCCCCGAATGCGTGGGTGTGAGTCGTACTAGAATAAGATCTCCTTAAGAACAATTGTTACCTCCTAGAGCCTAAGATTTCCTATATAAACTCCATACTTTAGTAAATAAAATCAGTTCATATTTTGAATTCAACGAATGAAGATTGGGTTATTTTCTTTCTCTCCGGGAATTCCCTATTCACTTTGTAAATAGCTATGTAGGCGAATTCTCTCTTGGGGCCGTTTATTAGATAGTAAAAAGATTTTCGGTTTTCTTTTCTTAGTTTGTCATTGTTTCGGTTTTATGTTCAAATGCTTTTGCTTAAGACGAAAGATACAAATTTACTTTGCTTTGCTGTTAAGTTTATTGTTGCATACTTTGCGGCAACAATATAAGATCTAATATCTAGATCCTTTTTCCATCCACTATTACCCTGATCATGCCCTAGCACAAACCCAAAGCGAGAGAGAGAGACACGACAATTGAATTTATGATAACAATAACAATTTCAAAAACCGCTTACGTGAGTGCTAAAAATGGTAGTTGACGCTGTAGTTGCTTCGCTTTCTACTAAACAAATATATATAAACACATATATGTATGAATCTTACAAAGTCCAGTGCAATATGCATAGATAAACCGAAATACTCTTGCTTGCAGCATGGTTGCTGTTGCTGTTGCTTTCTTTGGTATTTCAATTTCACTTTTGATTCGCTGTACAAAATATTAATTAGTTGCCCGTCAATTATAGAACATTGAACTTATCGTCAAGGGAACCTTTTTAATACCCACATACATTTATTGAGTAACCTTCCCACCCAATTCGATTTAATAGAAGGCGGCCATCCCCTTGGTTCTAAGGCCGAAGCGTCGAGGCGGCCACCAGGTCCGTTTCCGAGAACACCGGGCGGCCCTACTGGCCCAGATTAACAACGATCCTCCACCACCCTGGGCAGAAGGATGCAGGCTGTGGTACAAAATAGATGACCTGGAAAAAGCGCACCAGAGAACCAAACCGGGGGGTGGCAGAGCCATATGCAGCGACCAGTAACAGCAGCAGATGCAGAAACAAAAAAAAATTAACAAAAAATAATAAGAAAAAAAAAAAAAGGGTGTATATATATACACTAAAATAAAAAATACACAAAAAAAACATATATATATATACAATTAAATAATAAATTCCAATCCGCATTATATACCCCAACATACCCTAACGAAGAGCGCATGTCAAACATGTGCACTCAAAATTGCACAAACAACGTAAACACACGTGTAAGGCTTGTCACGATCAAAGCGAGCTTCTGAAAAAAACTTCAATAAAGTTCAAAAAAAGCTCAACTAAATTTCACGAAGCTTGCAAGCACACATAAAGCTTTCTGATCGCAGCAAGCTCGACAAGATCAAAATTGCCCAATAACAAAGTCTAAATACCCTATAAGAAAAATTACATCATTTTTTTTTTGGAAACAATTAAATATTAGAAAATAGAATTTTAAACAAATTGAAAAAAATAACAAAGAAAAAAAAAAGAAGAATCAAAATTTTTTATATATTACAATATAAAGAAGAAAAAAAAATGAAATACTAAGAGAACAAAATTATTTTAAGGGAAATATAGAAAAAAAATTTCAGAAAGCGTACAAGTGCCAAAGTAGTAAAATCTTCACTGAGCTAATATACAGTTTAAATCAACAACTAATAATCAATTACTTTCACTCGTTGCAGAGGACGGACGTGTTTTTTTTGCGCTTATCAACTTTTATTTTTTCTCGCGATTAAATACTTTTACATAACTCTTAAATTATCGGTTTAATTAATAATAATTTCAACATCCGAATTTTATTTTCATTTCGCGAATTCTTGCTATCGCTTTTGTTTAAATTTAAATAAATCAAAACTTACAACAATACTTGCATTAGCGGTGTTGTTGTTTTGTTTATCTCTTTTGCTTTTGTGTCTTTACCGTTTTAACTAACTCTCGCGCTCTTGCGTACAAATTGTTGTTGCATGTGTTCAATTTGACGCGCTCTCCCGCTCTTTTCTATTCTTGATTGATTTGCGCTCTCGTCTTTTGCCTACCCGCGACTCTGTGATACGTGTTTTTGTTTTTGTGTTTTCATTTTTATACCCTTGCAAAAAGGGTATATTAATTTTGGTCAAAAGTGTGCAACGCATAGAAGGAAGCATCTCCGACCATATAAAGTATATATATTCTTGATCAGCACGACGAGACGAGTTCAAATCGCCATGTCCGTCCGTCCGTCCGTCCGTCCGTCCGTCCGTCCGTCCGTCTGGATCAACGCAAACTCCTCCTACACCGTTGGAGCTACAGAGCTGAAATTTTGCATGTAGGCTTGTATATACTGCAGGCGTTGTATATCTCGGATTCAGCCGGATCGGATCACTACATCATATAGCTCCCATACAAATGGCAAAGTCACGAACAGTGACATTTCTCAACAACTTCGTTATTTTCTTAGCTATTGTCGTGAAATTTAATATTGGTGAGTTAATTACAGATATAAACGACTATGCCAAGTTTGGTCAAGATCGGGTGACTATATCATATAGCTCCCATAGGAACGATCTTTCGAAAACAGTGACTTTTATCAATAACTTCGTTACTTTTAACGCGATTGCTTTCAAATTAATTATTTGTCAGTTTAATATATCTGTTAATGACTGTGCCAAATTTGATAAAGATCGGCTAACTATATCATATAGCTCCCATAGGAACGATCGGAGGAAAACAGTGACTTTGATCAATATCTTCGTTCTTTCCTATGCTAAGATTTTAGGCCGTTGTTTCGCAATATTAGCCTTTTTAGATAAAACGTTTTTCTACTTTAATGGCTATAGGTAAGGAAAGAGTTACCAAAAAAGTTGCAAGGGTATACAAACTTTGACGCGGTCGAAGTTAGCCCCGGCCCTCTGGTTTTTTATTCTTTAGTTGTGAAGGCCTTACTCTGCACATTAACCCTTGTGTCAGAACTGGTCAGTATATTCTTATATACAGATTTTTTACCTTTACAATTTTTATTTTTTTTTTTTTTTGTATTTCCTTTTGTAATTAAATTAAACTTTTTGATAAAATGGTTGTCTGCTCAAAAAATAATTGCATAGTTGCCACTAATGCGGTTGACTCCCATGATTATATTCTTTGTTGGTTGTGTGACAATGCGGTTCACGTTAAGTGTGCAGGTTACACAGGCAGAATCAAGGAGTCTATTGCTAAAGGTGGTGGCTTAAAATATGGATGTGATGCTTGCCGGGAGGTCGAGAATGAGATGCGCTCTTTCATGAGGCGGACTAGAGATAGTTTTGACACTTTAAGGGCAGGTTTTAATAAACTCCAAGCGGAGTTTACTGCGGTGGAGACTCAGTTCAAAAGTTTATCGCTTATGAATGAGCCTCCGAAACGTAAAAGGACCAGTCCTTGGGGTGTTTCTGTATCTGTATCCGGATCCGCCAGCTCTTATCGTCCCCGACCGGTCTCATGCACCGTCCACTCCTAAAGTACAGCAATTGATATCGTTTAAGAGCCCGGTTGTGAATGCTATTAGTAATGAATTACCGGTATTACCTGTATTACCTTATTGCCGATAGTTCTAAAAGTATCGAGGGCCCCGTAAACAAGTTGACTGCTGCAGTGGGTGACTTGTCCAACGTTACTGCTGCGGCTGACGCTTCGGGACCGCGGCCTCTCGTTGGCATACCACCAAAGAAACATATATTTGTTTCTAGGCTAGACCCTGTTGTCACATCTGATGATGTAATAGCCTATATTCGGAAGAAAGTTAACGTCTCGAATATTGCGGTGGAGAAGTTTAAATTTTCTTATTCTAGGGACATTTCGTCCTTTAAAATTAGTGTTTCTGCCAATATCTTTGACACTATATGTCGAGAAGATTTTTGGCCTAAACATATAATAGTTAAGGAATATACAGTAAAAAAGAAAAATCGTCAACCGATTCGCTTTCCTACAACAACAACTAATACTATTCCTGCCACATCAGCATCTGCTGTCAAAAAACTAGCTTTGTCCTTAACCTGGGTTACCAGAACGTTAGAGGACTGAAATCTAAACTTCCTAATCTCTATGTAGATAGTCTTTCTTTTGAGCATAACATTCTAGCATTCATTCTACATTCTATTCACAGAGACGTGGCTAAAACCTGATATTGCTGATGCATCGGTTTTTTCCACAAACTTTTCTATTTTCAGACGTGACCGGATTTCTCGCATAGGTGGTGGCGTTCTGATAGCTGTTGATGCTGCTTTATCATCTGAAATGATTCAATTTTCTAGTACCCAGGAGATTGAGTTTGTCGGTGTTAAAGTAAATTTTAAATCTTTTAATGCTTTCATTATTTGTTCCTATATTCCACCATTGTCAGATATGGTGGTATATTTAAATCATTTAGAGGCAATTCAGTTTGTCTCCTCTTTAGTTTCGAGTCAAGACATGGTCATAGTTGTAGGTGATTTTAATTTACCCGCTTTAGCATGGTCACTAACAGATGAATCTACCACGTTGCTGCCCTCTTTGTCACATGACTTTGTTGATGGCCTTCTAGGCTTATCTTTATCCCAAGTCAATCCTGTCTTAAATTTTAATGGAAAATCGTTAGATCTTATTTTTGTATTGGATTCTTCTTATTGTGACGTTTCTAGGATCGAACCATTTGTTCTTCCAGAAGACAAATTTCATCCTACATTAAATTTAAAAATTGATTTGCCCTTGCTTTCACCATTACTTGGTTCAAATGAGTTACCTCTAACTAGGTGTTTTCGTAAGACTGACTTTGCCAGCCTTAATTAAAACATTGCTACTACCGATTGGTCTTATCTGTACAATTGTAGTGATATGAACTCGGCTGTTCGTTTTTTCTATGATACTCTGAATTCACTCTTTGATATTTGTGTGCCTCTTGGTAGGCTGGAGCGGCTTAACATTTGCAACATTTTTGCAGCTCTATTATTTCGCCATCTCAACATGGGTTTGTGAAACGTAGATCTACAACCACTAACCTTTTAGAATTTACATCAATAATTATCAAGGGGTTCAAAAATGGTAAACAAACTGATGTCATATACACTGACTTCAGCAAAGCCTTTGATTCCGTTTATCATACCCTATTACTTTCTAAGCTGAGCGACATTGGGTTTCCACCCCTTTTCCTTTCTTGGGTTCGAGAATATTTAACAAATAGAAAACAGAAGGTACTTTTTAAGTCTTCTTTTTCCGTTTCCATTTCTGTGACTTCTGGTGTACCCCAAGGTAGTCATCTTGGCCCTCTGCTCTTCCCACTATTTATTAACGATCTTCCATCAGTCATTGTTCATTCGCGTGTGCTTATGTATGCTGACGATGTCAAGCTTTGTCTTACTTATAAAGATAGAGATTCATTTAGTCGGCTACAAGCTGATCTTAAAAACTTTCAATCCTGGTGCCAGTTTAATCTACTAAATCTTAACACTACCAAATGTAAGGTAATGACTTTTTTTCGTAACTCTCCTCAACTGGTCACTTATATTCTATACAACAACCCTTTAGAACGTCTAAATAATATGAATGATTTGGGCGTACTTATGGACCATAAGTTAAATTTTAACACCCATATTTCCACCACGGTCGCAAAGGCCATGAGTGTCCTGGGTTTCATTAAAAGATGGTCAAAAGAATTTGATGACCCCTATACAACTAAAGTTCTTTTTACTTCGCTTGTCCGTCCTATTTTAGAGTATGGATCTTGCATTTGGTCACCTCAATATGAGTCGCACCAGATTAGACTAGAATCCGTTCAAAAGCAGTTCTTGCTATTTGCTCTTCGTGGCTTAAGCTGGGATCGCAATGTCAATTTGCCTTCGTATTCTAGTAGACTTCTCTTGATTAACCTTCTGATTACAACCTTCTATCCCCTGTAATCGGCTCAGAGTTTTCTATTAATATGCTTAAAACATCTATCCTATCCCATTTAGTTAATAGATAGCTATAGTATTATTTGTTTGTCTGTCTTTTCTATTGTGTATTTTGTCCACGCGATTCGTGCCGTGCGTTATACGGCTGCACCCCTCGGTCGGTCGGGTGGGAGGTGGGCAGTTGTCTGCTTGGGCTCGCGCGTAACAAACTTTGTCCTGGTGTCGTAGGGGCCACAACGATACTATATAGAAGCAACTTTTGAACCTCTAGTAGCAAAAGACACAGAAGAACCAGCTGTAAAAGATAACCCACAAGACATTCAAGATAATACAAAACCAAAGATGGTGCAAACAAAGATTACATTTCTTTATACAGCTTCTAAGCTGATTCAGGAGTATGATGGTGGAGTAGAAACACTTCAAAGTTTCATAGATTCACTGGAAATAATCAATGAAATAAAAGCAGAACATGAAGAAACAACTATTAAACGCATAAAAACAAAACTAAAAGGGGACGTTAGACTACTAGTAACAAATGAAAATACTATAAATGGTATAATACAAACATTAAAGAAAGAAATTAAGGGTGAAACAGTTCAGGTAGCAGAGGCAAGATTAATGAATTTAAAACAAAATGGCAAGAACGCAAAAAAGAAACAAATAAGAACTCGTACAATAATAATAGAAATTATAATAACAATTACCAAAATAGAAACCCAAATGATAATACTAACTATAACAATACTAGGAATTACAATAACTATAGTAATAATTATAATCGAAGAAATTATAACAATAGAAATACAAATTATCCTCCTAAAACACAACAAAATAATAATGTCAGATTTACAAACATAGAAGGAAATTCGGAAAACGAAAGTCCTCTGATGTAAAAAGTCGAACAAATAAAATATATAGTTTAAATTTCAACATAATAGCTACATAACTTTAAACTTTGACGATGTAGGGACAACAAAATTACTATTAGACACAGGAGCTGATGTATCACTATAAAAAAAAAAAATATTAAGAAAAGACAATACAGTTGACTTACAAAGACGGACAAAACTTGGTGCAATAGGCAAAGACGTCCTATTTACAATAGGTGAAACCAATCTAAAGATTAGCAACCTCTCAACGGTACACACCTTCCAAGTAAAAGAAAATGATTTCCCCATCCCATGTGACGGAATCCTGGGGCTTGACTTTATAAAAAAATTCAATTGCACACTCAATTATTCCACCAACAAATTGATAATTGTAAGGAAGCTCTGGCTGGGTACAGTTCTCAGTCCCAGAGTCCCGTCTACAGAACATTTATTTGATCTGGAGACCTTGATGAGTATTAGGATAGGGGACTGAGACCACATGAAGGGGAGAAAAGGGAAGGGAAAGGAGTAGGAGGAGAGTCCAAGAGAAGTAGCAACGACTGATCTCAATTTCCACTCGTCTGCCAAGCGAAGCCCGCCAAGATCCGTTGCCTCTTGGACTGGGAAAGGGAGGCGTGAAAGGAAATATTAGTGTGGTTATTAGAAAGGGATGGTGAAGAGGAACTGCAACAACTGATCTCGTCTGCCAAGCGAAGCTTGGCCAAGTTGTGACTGAGCCTAGAGACCAGCGACTGACTTCGTCTGCAGGAGAATAACTCATCCTGACGAAGTCCGCTGATCCTTCGGCTCCACTCAAATAGTGAAGTGGCCAAGGAAAAGGGAAGGGAAAGGGTATACATAGATTCGGTGACGAATAAAGAAATAATGCCGGGTGTGTTAAACGTTAAAAAAAGAACTACAGTTAGTTTTCATGTTGGGATATTTAATGTGCCCTCCATGGGCGTATTAAAAAATAAAAGTAAAAATGAAGAGGGGCCCTACATGAGAGTAGTTTAAATTGCAATGATAATGTGACTCGTCACACGGTGTCCTTATTTCGAACGGACGAAATGGATCGTGACTCGCCCGTGTACTTTAACGTCGATACGGAACAGTTGATCATCCGCCCACATGAGGAAACGGTGGTTTGTGCGGGGTCCATCGTGACGGAGTACCGCCACCCTATCTCGGACTTCAGCGGGTACTCGTCTACCCGGGGTGTCGACGAGCCATTCTGGTGGTGTGAGGACATAATTGGACGCCGCGGGGGTGGCCTCCGGCACATAAATTGGCGTAGATCGGCGCAAAGGGCCTCGCGACGTTGGTCCAGGGCTGGCGTGACTCTGGATTGTTTCGGGCAGGTTTGCCTTACAGGACCAGTGGATACCGTCGAATCCTCCAAACGAACAGGGCCGGCAGACTCCGCGACTTGACGGGTGAGCATTTTGCCCGCTGGTTTCATTTGCGCAAAAAGTATCTTTGGGTCACTCGCAAAGTGGTTTTCCTGATCCCCAAGTGGCCAGCCGTCACTACATTGTGACATTCCTGTAGTACTTGGTCTCGACACTCTAGGGGAACGCATAGTTGCCAAGGTGTAGAATCGTGGTCATCTGGGTGGGGGTCTCGTCTGCGATAAATCTGGCCGTTCTCGAATATATAATCTGAAAAATCCGCAGGGTGTTCCGTGACGTGCTGCCGCATCTTTAGCCACCATTTGCACTCCGGTTCTACTAGTTGTCCAAAGGTTGTCGCGATAAGGCATCGGCAATCACGTTCAGCTTACCTCGTCTATAATGTATCTCGAACTCGTATTATTCCAACTCCAACTCCCATCTGGCCACACGCCCCGTGGGATTTTCTATCGAGTTTAGCCACTTGAGAGCCAAATGGTCCGTGATCACCTCAAAGCAATAGCCTTTCAAATAGCAACGATATTTCCTGATGGCCCAGACTATTGCTAGGCATTCTTTCTCAGTAGTCGAGTAGTTTTCCTCCGCCTTCAAGAGACGTCGACTAGCGTAAGCAATGACTCTTTCAGCACCGTCGAGAAACGACATTTGTCTCGGTTGATTCTTAAATTGGCTTGACGCCGAAAGACTTCAAGCAGGTGTGAGAGGTGTTCCTCGAGCGCCTTTCCGATTACGATGATATCGTCTGGATAATCGAAGGCATGTGGTTCCATTTCGGGTCCAATCACGCTATAGAGTGTAACCGAAGTGCATGACTTTCCACTGTAATAATCCGCGTCCGGGCACTGTGAAAGCTATACACTCTCTACTTTTGACCTCTAAGGGTATTTGCCAATACCCACTCTTTAAATCTAGAGTAGAGATGTATTTCGCGTTCCTCAATTTCTCCAGGATATGGTGTATATGAGGCAAGGGGTATGCGTCACGCACTGACTGAGCGTTCAGTTGCCGAAAGTCTATACACATGCGAGTATCACCAGTTTTTTTACTTACCAACACGATTGGTGACACGTGAGGGCTTTTAGATGGTTCAATACGGTCTTCCTTTAGCATTGCGTCTACTGTTTCGTTGATAATTTGTTGTTGGGATGGATTACGGCGATAGTACCTCTGCTTCATGGGTCGAACGGTCTTCAAAACAATGAATCGAACTTAGTGATTTCCGCGTCAAGAATAGCTTGAAGTTCCGGCTCTTATGTCTCCTGTTCCATACTAGATGATTGTTCTGGCTTCAAGTCCTCGTCACGGATCTCAGCTTCTACTGAGGCTAATCGGGCGTCCATCTCGGTTACCGGTTTCTTTTTGCTGCTGGGCTGGCGTAATGGGTTTTTAAGGACAGCGTCGGGTGTTGGAGGCGGCAAGACTGCCAAGCCTGCCTGACATACTGGTTTGTTGCTATGCTGAGAGTCAGAGGTATCCTTGGGCGTAGCGGTCGTTTCTGCAGGATCCGGTTGATTTAAATGAGCATCAGGCTGCGTGTGGTCATCCGCCACTAGCGATGGCTGAATTGTAAAATTGATGGGACTGTGGGGCTAATCGAAAGGGGGCAACTGTAACAGATAACCTCCACAACGTATAGAAGTTCCTATGTTCCGAAGGAAATCCACTCCCAGAATAAGAGGGTCCATCATCGATGGCCTCGCCAACAATGTCATATGTACGGTCTGTGCCCCGAGACTGATGCTTGCCCTGAGAGAACTTTTGATCGCTGCACGAGTATTATCGGCAAGGTCGGGAATGGAGCGAAGTGCTGAAGAGCCACTTCCTCGTTTATGAAACTCTTGTTCGCTCCAGAATCCAAGGTAGCTACCATTGGTTTACTATTGACGAGGACATGGGGTTGGATGCGGTCTTTCTTTAGGAGGAGGGGGTTACTTGGCTGAAGTCCTGGTCTAGTCCCTCCGCCTGGCCCAGATTGAGACGGAGGTTTGGCTCGTTTCCCGAACGTCGGCAGCATTCGATGGTACGTACCCCCCTTCGTCCGCATTGCCAACAGAACAAAACACGGGGCTTCGTACATTCTCGTGCGAAGTGACCAGCTCCCGCACATTTGCGGCAAGCTGTGCTGGTATCCACGAGTACTTCAGAGAGTTGACATATCGCAGTCCCGTTTAGGCTGGAAGCTATATGATCCAAGGGCTTATTTTGAACGGCGTTGCTCCTTTTCCAAGAATGCGCTGAGTCATCGCTGCCTTGCTCCAATCGGATTGTCTCATAATTTACCACCAATTTAGTTAAGCCGGGTAACGTTTGGAAATTATTTCGTCGGGTATACAGCTTGTAGTCTGGTAATAGATTTTCGTAGATCCTGTCGAGTTCCTGTAACGTCGAGTAAATAGCTCTCTTCATTACGGTCTTCTAGATACTCGTTGTATGGTTCCTGATGGCGTTGCTTTCGAGCGCGTATGCTATCCTCTAGTTTCTCAAAATAGCGTGGGGGTAGAAAGAACTCTAAAAATTCGGACTTGAAGTCGACCCATGTTATCTCCCGATAACCGCTGGTTTGCCACCAACTTTCGTCCCGTCCTGTCAATAATATGGCTATCATCGGAGGCAGAGTCTCCATACTCAAACGGTACGTCGCGGCTCTGGTAGAGACCAGAGATTTAGAGATTTAGAGCAAATAGAGATTTGCTAGATGAAATAGATAGGATCGGTAGATCCGCTAAAGGCAATTCCCCATTTAGTTATACGTTCCGCGATCGAGGCATAGCTCCCAGTAGTACAGCCTACCATAGATTCATGGACTCGATTTCGCTCACTGGGTTCGATGTTGATCTATGAGCCAGGCATACCGAAAGGTGTCGGAGAACCGGAACGAGAACCAGAATGCGATTCAGAACGATAGTTAGTGTCTTGTGGCACCGGTAGTTGAGAAACAATTCCTTCGGGAGTAGGCGACGGTGCTCTAGACTGTGGTTTTACATCTAATTTCTTGTCCCCGGCACTAAATTGGGCTTTGATTTCGGCAAGTCGACTCAATACCTCAGGATGATAATCCTCCCTTGAGACGAACTCGCGGAAACGATTTCTTAGGTCTTCGACTATTCCACCGGTGTCTAATCCGAATTCGTCACAAAGGACTTCCAACTCGGCTTTGCGACGATGGTTTATCCAATGAACGCCCATTGCTATAATATTAGTAAGGACTCGGGGTCGTAGTATAAGCGATAAGCAGCCAAAAGTTGTCGGAGTTCGCCCAGTAGGCTACGCGATACTGTGTAAAGATGGCTTCGGTAAACCTTTAGACTATGATATGGATGTGCAATTTGACAAATGCGTATATATATATTTTCTTTAATTTTAATAAATTCTGCAGGGAAGGGGTCAGAAAATATAAAAATGTATATATCTTTGTTCAATTAAGAGTAAGTAACGGTGACGCGTAAATTAGAATTATCGCCGCCAGCGAAACTTTCGAGGTGGTTTTCGGTTTAAATATTTTGAACAAAATCTTTGCAATGGTTCGAATATATAAGAAAGATCTTGCCTGTTGATAGAATTAGATCCAGTTTGTTTATTTGAAATAGGTAAATCCTTGAATGTAGAACATAGTTATTGAGGACGTGATTGATTCTCCCTCGATGTTGCCCAAAGAAAATAAGCGTTTACTCCGATTAATGTTTAGAATATCCTTGAAAAAATAGTGGTCCTTGCTGCCGAATTTCCTGATGTCATTTGCATTAATCTCCGTTGGTGCTGAGGTATCCTTGAGCTTAGTTCACCTTGGCGATGAATGTCCTTGTCCTATGTCCTTGTTGATCCTTCCGTTGTTAATCCTTGTATTGATGAGTAGCCCTGTTGATGATCCTTGTCCAGTTGTTAAACTTTCGGATTGAAGCAATTTTTTCCCTCGATGTTTTCTTGTTGAGTTCCAAACACTGACTGCCTTTTCCAGTGCATATGCTTGGACTTAAATGGCCCCTTGTGCTTTACTCTTCCTTCTCTTTCACTCTGCTGCTTTGAGTGAGAGCGGTGGATTTTTAGGTTACCCATACCCAGGTCCCGTTCAACTCGAAGTGCGGTAGGTTACAGTCTCACTAATGACCTTGACTCGCTCTATCTGCTTCTGGTAACTTTAGCTCTTTTTCTTCTCTCTTGTAAAAATTTTTATTTTAATAAAACTAATTTCTATATGCGACTCTGTCGATGGCTCCGTTGATGACCCTATTGCTAGCTCTGTCGGTAACTCAGTAGCTGACTTCATTAATAATTCTCTCCGAACTATGCTGTTGAGGATACTATTAATCCTGTCGAAAACTCTGTTGATGACTCTGCTGATGATTCTGTCGAAACCCTGCCAGAGACTCTGCCGATTTTCTCACCTAGCATGGCATGACTATGTGCGTGTTATATATGTATATATAAAATTTTTTTTTAAATTTATTGCTCTCATTGCAACGAAACCCAACGCGCGACTGTACTTGCAAATCAGTGTGAATGAAGGAATGACAAAAAAAAAACCGGTTCAATCAAAGCTGTGTGTAAGTGTGAGATATAAATGGCAAGAGAATACTCGTAGCTCACACACACGCCCCGAATCAAACGGTGAATTGTCTATTCTCATTCTTACTGGCTGCTCGTATGTCCCTGTCTCTTTCTCGCATGTAACTGTCGCTTGCAAAGAAAACTAAAGCGCGAATTAAGATTGAGTCTGTTCTGGTTGAGTATTAAATCAAGACTGCTTTATTGAATCAAATCATATTCTGGTTTGGCTTACATCTAAGTGTTTATAATGTTTTCTTCTGGTCACTTTTCTTGTGACACTCTATGTTTAGGGAAACTGTCACTTATCTTGTGACACTCTATGTTTAGGGAAACTGTCACTTATCTTGTGACACTCTATGTTTAATGAAATGGTATTGTTTATGTTTACATTAATGTTTACATGTTTACATTAAAGTGTAGACCTCTTGGGTCGGCTGTTATGGGAAGTGTTGCTAATGCATAACTCCTCCCCTCTGAGAGTATGAATTCTCCTGAATTCTGTTTACATTAATGTTTATATTTTTCTTTTTACAGTATATATGTATATAAATGGATAAACATATAATAATAATAATAAAAAGTGTTAAAAATATGCCATTTGTCATTTTCTTTTCGTATTTAAGTTCTGTGATTTCTTTTAAATTGTCAAAATTATCTATTGTTACATGATCAAAGTTAATTGTGTTTTTATAGGTTTGATTCAATAGTTCTGTTGGATAAAAAAATTTTTCGTGAAATTCTGTTTTTTCGTTAAAAAATATTTCATTTAGAATTTGAATTTTACAGTTACCGAATTGAATTAAGTTACTTCCCTTAAGTATAATATTTCTTTTATCGCAATTTTGATATATTTTTGTATTCTTGGCATTTTTGATTATAATTGTATCATCGTCAATTTCTTCGATACTCGTTATATTGTTGAATACAAATTTGCAATTATTATTAATGGTACAACTTTTACTTAATTTTAATTCTTTTAAAATTTTGTTGGGTTCATATGTAAATGTTTTATTATTTATTTCTGCAATTAACTGATTTTCTTGGTCTATTTGTATATAATCTATATTTGGTATAGGAATAATTAACTTAACATCTATGGTTATAAATGATTTTGGGATTTTAATTGCGATTATGATGCAATTATTCTTATATTTTAAAATGCCCATACGGATTAGCTTTAATTTATAAAAATCAATGTCAAATTTATTTATTTCCTCTTCTGATAAAATTTCTGGTACGATTATATTGTTTTATGTTATGTTTTCCTGAATATAATTTATTTTGAATTCTATATTTTTTAATTTCCCCATTTGGTCATTATGAAGTATTTTCATTTCTATTTCTTGATTTTGATTGTCCATGCTTGTAAGTATGTCCTTGATTATTGTTCTGTCTTGTTTAATTGTTTCTGCTAAGTTGTGTATTGTTTTATTAAAATGTGTATTTATAACAATTTGTTGGTTCATGTCTTGTATAATATTATGGTTGTTTTGGTCAATATTGTTAAGGTGGTCTAAAATATCTGTTCTATCTTCATCGTCCATAATTCCAAAACGCCATTTGTATGTTGTTCCTACAATATTTAACATTCCTCTTTTTATTCTGTTGTTTGGGGTTATGGATTTTATTTTAGCTCTAATTAGATTTATTTCGGCTAATAGCTCCTTTTTTCCTGTGATGTTAAAATTTTTAATGTTTGTCTCCATTTGATTTATTATATTATTTAAAGGGTCGATATTAATAATGTGTAGTATAATTACTGTTTCATTAACTATTTCCGTGGAATAAGTTTGTATAGGTGCATATCCTGCATTTGATTGAATTGGTTCAATTTGTAATCTGTTTTGAACACACATTATAACATAAAAAATTATGAAAATCTGAGGATAAGAGAAAAAAAATTTTTGTTTCAAGGATGTCAATCTGTATTTTGTTGGAAATTAATTTTTTCCTGCTTTGACGGTCTTTTTATATTACATGGATGAATATTATTTAATGTTGTAATTCTAAAATAAGGTTCATCCTTATGCCTAACTCGTTTATAGTTTTTCAATTCAATATTTTTCAATTATTTTGTATTTGGAATTATGTACATTAGTTGTGCTTAAAATGCTTATGGTTGATCCTGTATCTTCTAAAATAATATAAGTATCTTCCTCTATTGTTCCTTTTATAAAAATTTTTTTTTCATCCGAGGCTAGTTGGTAAAAACTCTTGATTATCTGTGCTGTTTACTACTTCCTCATTTATATTATCTACACTCATTGCTTCTGCTGGTGGTTGCTGATTATTTTGTGGTTGCTGATAATTTTAATTTTGTCTTACGTTCTGACTCTGTTGTCTATTCGGATTTTGATACTGTCTCGTATTTTGACTCTGTTGTCTATTGGGATTTTGAGACTGTTTTACATTTTGACTCTGTTCAGTATTTCGGTTTGTATTTTTATTAGTTGTCTGTTTGTTATATGTACTATGGTCATTGTCATTTTTGGTTAATAATAGTTTTTTATTTAAATTTCCATAATTCAGACCAATATAATTTGCAAGTTCAATTCTTATATCTGTTAATGTTGTTTTATTCATTAAGGCAATGGCCATTGGACCACAAGATAATTCTTTTACTCTTTGAATTAAGAGACCACTTAATATGTCAACTAATCTGCTATTGTTTTCAAAGACCGAAAAATCAGTAATTTCCTCAACAATTGCTCTTACTTTAAAATCAAGGTCTCGAACGGTAGTTACCCTTAAGTTATTAATTTTTCTGGTTAGACCCATTTGATCCGTTCTTGGGCGATAATGATGTCGAAGACGAGTTTTGCAATCAGCCCAAGATGTAGGGGGGTTAATATTAAGCATAGTTCTAGCCTGACCTTGAATTTTGGTGTTGAATATAACAGTGAAGACCTGGTCGTTATCATCATACTCCTCCATGATTTGGTTGACTGCCGAAATGAAACCATGTAACGTTCCCTCCTGTCCAGTGAACACCGGCAAGTACCTTGTTTCCTTCTCGATGCTGTTTCTCTCCCTTGTTGTTGGATTAGAATGCATCTCTTGATTGGATATTATTATTGATGTTAGCATTTGAATGCATTGTTGTATTTCGTTAATTTGTGCCATTTTATTGTTTCGTTAACTTTTTTTTTTTTTAAGTTTCCACAATAATTCTGTTTGTTTGCACAAAGTGTTTTTACAATATTATATTGTTTCGTTATTTGTCACAAAATGTTTTTATAATATTATATTGTTTCGTTGGCTTAGATTTTCTCCAAAGTTTCCACAATATATATATTTTATTTTGTCACTAAATGTTTTGTTTTCCACAGTATTATATTGTTTCGTTATCTTTGATTGTGTTCAAAGTTTCCACAATATTTTAGCTGTGAACTCGAGTACCGACTGCGCCAATTAAGATTGAGTCTGTTCTGGTTGAGTGTTAAATCAAGACTGCTTTATTGAATCAAATCATATTCTGGTTTGGCTTACATCTAAGTGCTTATAATGTTTAGGGACACTGTCACTTATCTTGTGACACTCTTGTTTAATGGAATGGTATTGTTTATGTTTACATTAATGTGGAGTGTAGACCTCTTGGGTCGGCTGTTATGGGAAGTGTTGCTAATGGCATAACTCGCGTGGCACATCGACAACGTATATGCGACCTTTAAATACCCTAACCACAAATATACATATATATATATATATATAAAAGAATGTTTAATTCTGAGTGGACTCCGATATATATATAAATGAATATGCATACATATAAAATTTTCACCCTTATGTGGACTCATATATATATACATATTTATATAAATTAAACATTTCCTTCACTCACGGGTTAAAAAATGAACTTTTATTTATAAAGTCACTTTTATTACAATACAGTATGTTTTAATTACAACTGAAAGATGCTGACTTTGGTGAGCGAATTCGGCGGAGTTTAAGCGAAGTTACCGGTTGGTTTGTACTTAGGCTCAAGACTGATTTGCTATGGTTCGATTATGTTGGATGAAGGCTTGGGTAATCGACGTCGTTGCAGGCGGCGGCGTTGGCTGAGTCCAATAGTCCACTTTAAGTGCGTGGGACCATTCTTTGTTTTCACAAGTGTTCAGGACCATTCTTTGTTTATTGCCGAAATTTGTGGTATGCACCGAACCCGACACCATTCTTCTAGGGCCTGGGAAAATGGGGTGCAGGCTTATTGTTTATCCTAGCGATCGGACTGTTACTTGAGATTGGCGATCATGCGACAAATGGGTATGTGACGATTGAGTGGGGTTGACCAATGGGTATTGCATGTGATGATGAAATAGGGTCGGCCAATGGGCATGCGGTTAATGGGCATGTGTTGACGGACTTGGGTCTATGGCTTCTATGTTATGGTATGAGTTGTGATAGAAGTACTTAACTCCTCCCCCTTTAAGTGCGGACGTCCTCGGTCGCAACAACATATTGGAAGGCCCGATTGAGACTTCCATTGGTGGACCATGGTTGCCTGTTCCGTGGCTGCAGTATTTTTTGATGATGCAATATGTTATCATGGCAGCTGCTAGAAGGGTTAGAATAATCCAGTTTGATGAAGACATAATCAAGGTGTTTCTTTGGATACGCTCCAGATTATTAGTATTATTGATGTGTAACTCCTTGATCATTTCCAGCGATAGCTTTTCACCTCTCTGCTGCTTATTTGATAGTAATTGTAACAGCGGCGGTTGAACCTCGGCTTCAAAGCGTGTCTTCACAATATACCAGGAGTCTTCTATAATGACTGTCGCGTTTTCCGCTTGGATTATGAAGGTGCCTTCTAGGGTGATGTTTTCTCCATTGATGCTGATGTCCCCTTGGAATTGGTTCAGCAGCAAGGTACCGGGCATTATTTCCGAATGGGATTTTACGTGCTGGTTGTTGATGACCTTACATTGGGGATTCCTTCTTTGCAAGTAGGCTCCTATACATTTACTGTTTTCTAAATTAGTCAGATCTTCCAGTTTACAAATTGTCTTACCATTATGAATTTTACAATTACTCTTATTGGTTAACCCGAAGTATTTCTTGTTACATTTCATGATGTTTTCATAGTTTATTTCTTCTATAAATTTTTGATATTTAATTGGTATTACTAGGATTTGTTTACAAATTTCATTGATTACTCTGGGAAGGCTAACAATATAAAGGAGTGATTTACCATCTGAGGCTACACTGACCTCAGCAAACTCTATTAATTCTTCAATGTTTATAAATGTAAAACTTTCTTCTTTAATTGTTTCCATGAAATATATTTCGGTAGAGGATAATATTAGTGAATTTACTGTATTGGCCTTGGCCCAATCGATTGCATAGATAATATTTGTTATTTCTTCTCTTAGGAGACTCAATTTAAATTTGGTTATTTCAATTTCTTTTGACTTATTGTTAGATTCGGGTTTACCTTTAATTAATATGGTATTAGTTATTTTAATTAAATCGTTTATCTTATTCTCTATTAGATTATTAATTACGACCTGCCGATTATTGTTTACCAATTGTTCATTGATCTTATTTACCACAATCATATGATCTTCATGATCAGGTGTGCCCGCTAACCATTTCCACGCCGTGCCAAGTATATCAAGCGATCTTTTGTTTCTAAACTGCATCGGCTGAAGCCTCCTCAGTTCATTCTGTATCCGCGTTATCCCATAGGCCAAAAAAGGCTGATACGGACTTAGGTTTGTCGAATTTTTGACGACTTCTTTTAAAACGGATATGGCCATTAGATATTTTTCTAGTTCGATGACATGGACGATTTTAAAGGTTCCATTCTGGCGCGCGGCTAACCCAGTTTCCAACATGACCACTCTTGACTTATTGTAGTCTAATATGGTTGTGTGACCCCAGCAAAGTGGTAACATAAGCAATCTGTCGGAAAAGGATGTTTATCAATATTTCAAGTGGTTTTTATGAACTATCCTGCCTGACCTGGTTTTAACTTTGGTATTAAGATCTTCGGCTACTATATCTTTTTTATATCTAGACGTTAGTTTCGAACCCAATCGTTTATTAATCCTAACGTAGATGATTTCACCTGGATCGTACATTTTTATGGGTTTTTTGTTTTGTTATGGTACCCTAGGTCTTTGTTTTGTTTCTTTAAGATGTTTTCTGAAATCTTTTCCCTTTCGAGTGCTAATTTTTCTGGTGTATGGATTAAATTTGTTGCGAAAAATGGTTCTATTTACTTTTTATTGGTTGTACTGTGGATTGTTTTATTGTATTCATCTGCATTTATTGTGCTCTAACTTCAAGCATCTCATTATTTCCGTACATGTGGAATGAAATCTTTCTATTTGGCCGTTGCTAGATGAAGTATAAGGTGGGGTAGTGTGGACTTGTAAACCTAACTGATTATTTAAAAGAAATTTTATTGATGCAGAATTTAAAGCTTTTCCGTTATCCATTACCACGGTTTTCGTCATACCGAAGGCTATCAATAACTCACGTAAGGGTACTTTAAGATGTTCTGCTGCTTTTGAGTTTAAGCGTTTAACTTGCGCGTACTTAGAAAATTTGTAGTGAGTGAGGATAAACAATTGGTTTTTAAAGACTTTGATGGGGACTTCCATTGCTGGAATGAGTTCATGCCCCGAGCTTTCATCACTGTGGACTGTAGCTGACGTACTACTAGCATTTATGTTAGTAGGGTTCCTAGAGAGTGCGTCTGCTACGACATTTGAGCTACCCGGTTTATATTTTAACTCGTAGTTATATTCCTCCAGGTAACTTTTCCATTTCTTCAGCTTTATGTTGTTATTTTTTGGGCTGAGAGCATAAGTGAGAGTCTGGTGGTCGGTGTAAATGATCACCTTGGATTTGCCGTATACATACATTCTTAGCTTATCCAATGCCCATACTATTGCTAGCATTTCTCTTTCATTTGTGGCATAGTTTTCTTCAGCTATGGATAACGCACGGGAAAGAAATGTAATGGGTCTCCCATTCTGTTCTAGAGAAGCGCCTAGTGCGATGTTTGGGGCATCGGTGGTTAGATGGAACTCTTGTTTAAAGTCAGGGAATGCTAGCATAACGTCTTGTGACACTAATGCATTTTTTACTTTCTTAAAGGCATCGATTTCGGCTTCACGAATCGGATTTCGATCTTGCTTGAGACATTTTTCTTGGCTCTGCCATGTTCTCCTCGCAATAACGCAGTCAAGGGTCTAGCTAATTTAGCAAAATCTTTGATAAATCTTCTGTAATAACTAGCTAGTCCAAGGAAGGAGCTTAGTTGTTTTAGGTTTTTTGGTATGGGGAACTTTTTAATGGCTTGGATTTTCTCTGGATTGGATTTAACTCCTTCCCTTGAAATTACTACGCCTAGGAAGTCAACGCTATGTCTTAGGAATTTGCATTTATCTACTTGGACCTTCATATTTGCCTTGGACAAGGTAGAAAATACCAAAGCTAGATGTCGGAAATGCTCTTCCTCCGATTTACTGAATATTATTATGTCGTCGATGTAGACGTAACAAATCTTTCCAATGAGATCTCTCAAAATATCATCGAGAGCTCTTTGGAATATTGATGGGGAATTCTTTAGGCCGAAGGGGAGTCTCGTGAACTCGTATTTCCCTCCATTCACGGCGAATGCCGTTTTTTCAATATCAGATTCCTTAAGGGAAATCTCTTTAGATCAAGAACAGAGAAATACTTATTGTTGCCCAACTGCGCAACCATTTCTCCGATTTCGGGGATAGGATACCTATCCGAAACTGTAACTGCATTGAGCTTTCTATAATCTATGACCATCCTTTATTGCTTATTCCCAAGGCTGTCAATCTTTTTAGGGACTATCCACACAGGGGAATTATAGGGCGACCGTGAGGGTCGTATTATACCATCTCGTAATAATTCTTGTAGCTGGTCTTCTACTACTTCTCTTAGAGAGGCTGGATATGGGTAATGCTTGGTGTAGACTGGAGTGTCCGTTGTCGTTCGGATTTCTCCTTGGACATTAGTAGCATAAGTCAATTTTTTATTTGGGTCTTAGCGATTTGTACTCCTTTTGGAGCGCCTTCAATCCTAATTTCTGCTGATTAGTGAGCTCATCTGATTTGATGGTATGGACCTGATGGGCTCGCATCTGCTTCACTCTAACAACATGAGAGTTGTTGACGTATAGTAGATCTTTCCCTACATCAATGATAGCGTTTAACTCTCTTAGTGAGTCATTACCTAGAATTCCATGGAACTGATTCAGATTAGGTAATAGGAAGAATGTTATTGGTTTATTGGTTCGTTAAATAAACCCAAATGGATATGGCTGGTTATTAAAATGCGACCACTTACGGTGTTCGCGTAAAACTTGTGTTCATTCATTTTGATATTTTTTGCTATTTCTGGTTGGACTAGTTCTTGTTCGAGCCGGTATCTATTAAGAAATTGTATGAGGTTCCGTCTTTGTCCCGGACAACAAAGTACGGCAAAGAGGAACACTTTAACCTAAAAAATTAACGGTGTCCTCAATTTGTGGTTGTTGAGGCTCCTGTGATTGTGGTCTGGTTTCCTCTTTGTTCTGTGGGACTAACTCTGAGTTGTCACCTTGTGAGGTAAAATATTCCTCCTGCTGTTGATATTGTTGAACCTCAGAATGTGGGACTAATTCAAAAGGGTCTTCTTGGCCCTGATAAGCAGCCTGATAATCGGACATATCGGAGTAATGCTCTTCTTGAGGCGGTATGGTAATATATTGTTCACCTGACATACCGGTTTCGATATGGAATTGCCTCTGCACTTTATTGGGAAAGTTTGCGGTGGACTGGTTGACTCTCTTGAGAGCAAATTGTTGTGATAAATTAACATTCGGTTTGTTCATGTAGTTAACTTTTTTGGTTAAAATAGAGCCGTCGACATCCATTGGAGTTGGTGCTGGCTGAGGTTTCGGGGCAAATGGCCTCTGTGGTGCGTTAAAAATACGGGGTTATTAGATTGAGGGAATCTATTTTGGGGAATGAACACGTTTTGCATGGGTTTCTGATTATAATAGTTGTTGTTGTTGTAAGGTTTGGGTGGAATTGCTGGTATGAACGAGTGTTGAGGTTGCACGTTAATTTTAGCGTACTGCGGGGGTTTTAGTCCTACAGGTGGACGAGTGTCACGATGGCCGATAATGTTCCAAGCCCTCTTATTATCCAACATCTCGCACAATTGCAATGCATGCCTTAGATCTTTGGGTTGAGCTAAGCTCATTCTGTCTGAGAGATCTCCGTTCAGACCTCTGATGAAGGTATCTAGAGCCCTATCTCTGACCTGTTTAGCCATGGCTTCCATAGTCTCGGGAGTATAACCCATCGTTTCGATTTGGTCTAGTATTAGCGACATCTGTTGGTGAACTGCGAAGTAGAAGTCATGAATGGAGGTGCCCTTCTGGGTCATGGTAAACAGCTGATATTCTAAAGTGCTTAAATCTCGTTTGTCCGTGTACTCAGATAACAAACACTGCGAGATTGCACCCCAATGTAATGCGGTGCGATAGACTTTCAACAATGTATTGGCATGGCCTGTAATTTTTCCTCGAATGGTCATAAGAATTGCATAGTATTTGGGTGTTCCCTGAATGGGGGCATACAATTCCATCAATTGTGTGGCGGTAGTAAACCATGTTGAGAAATCCTCACGGCTACCTGGGAATTTGTCAAGATTCTTTACGATGTCTGGCACTTTATCTAGTTCATGCCAATCATCCTGAACGCCAGCTGTCTGGTCCCTAAAGGAATATGTCCTGACTGAGAATGATTTAATTGTTTCACTATTTCCTGTAACTGAGACGACAACATTGTCTGGATAGCTACATCTAGTCCCTGTATTGACAGTGCTTCGATTCTATTTGCGGTTGATGCACTTGAGGTGGATGCTGTCGGAGCATCAGAACCTGCTGCATGAATACCACCCTGCTGAAGGACTGTGGCTTTAACCCAGTTGTCTTTAGTCATTTTGGAAATGGATTTTTTTTTTTTTTTTTTTTTTTTTTAATTAGGATTAATTCAAGGTGTTACGGTATCGCGAATACGAAAAATATAATCCGCGAAAATTAAATTTTTTGCTTATATTGATAAAATATAGCGGTATGTCCGCTAATCTTGTATTGATAAAAACATAGCGGTATGTCCGCTAATCTTGGATTGATAAAAATATAGCGGTATATCCCGCTAATCTTGGATGGAAATGGCTTGTGGTATTATACAAAAATTTCAATATTATGTGGTTATTTTTTATAAAAATATTTTTTTCAAAATTTCAAAATTATTTTCCCTTCTTTTTTCAATATTACTTATTATTATTTTCTTTCTTAATTTTTCATTATTTTCTTTTTCTTTTTTGAATATTACTTATTATTATTTTCTTTCTTAATTTTCATTATTTTCTTTTTCTTTTTCGAGTGGGGAAAAAAATTAATTAAGGATTTTATATAAAAAAATTTTAGCTTGTACTTTTCTTTGTTCTTTTCTTTTTTACCAAGAGTTGATTCTTGATCTTGATCACATTTTTTTCACCCACTGTGTTTTCACAATAAAAATTTTTATTTTGATTTATTTTTGCTTAAATTTATTTCACTTAACTTACGTTAATGCTATCATCTCGTGCTTTTTACTGATCGGTTTGTAGGACGTCTCGCTTTTCCAACGTTGAAGGTACTAACGCTCTGGGGCAACACTTTTGGGTTTTCAGTTTTCCTCCGAACTGGTCTTAGAGGAATTCGCAGCGATTAAAATGACCCTGTCTGATTCGTGGTATAGTTCGATATAGTGTTTGTTTCACTGACTCTAAAGGCCTTTAACGCGTTTTTTGGCCACGAATTACTGGTATCTTCACTAACTCACGATCACGTTGTATTTAGCAGGGTCCCTGCTCGCGCGCCACGTGTTAAAAAAATGAATTTTTATTTATAAAGTCACTTTTATTACAATACAGTATGTTTTAATTACAACTGAAAGATGCTGACTTTGGTGAGCGAATTCGGCGGAGTTTAAGCGAAGTTACCGGTTGGGTTTGTACTTAGGCTCAAGACTGATTTGCTATGGTTCGATTATGTTGGATGAAGGCTTGGGTAATCGACGTCGTCGCAGGCGGCGGCGTTGGCTGAGTCCAATAGTCCACTTTAAGTGCGTGGGACCATTCTTTGTTTACACAAGTGTTCAGGACCATTCTTTGTTTATTGCCGAAATTTGTGGCTTGATTCTGCGTATGCACCGAACCCGACACCATTCTTCTAGGGCCTGGGAAAATGGGGTGCAGGCTTATTGTTTATCCTAGCGATCGGACTGTTACTTGAGATTGGCGATCATGCGACAAATGGGCATGTG
>NW_025814209.1:0-48304 GCF_018902025.1 Drosophila willistoni
CAATCACACAATTATGCACACACAAACACACATGTGACGTCAACTTACAATTGCGGCAGAGTATCGTGACTCCTCCTTAAAGATTTTCCCCTTACGGTGGTTCCGCGACTCCTAAAAAACTAAAGTATAAACAAATCGCTCCAATTTTGACGTACGAGGCTTACCACTATACGGATTCCCTATGCTCCAGCTGGTGGTCCCCATTCCAGCTCTCGGGTGGGCCAACGGGCCAAATCAACTCCAGGAATAAAGGGGACTGGCGAGGGGGTGGCTGGCCACTTCTTTTTCCTGCCTCTCATAATTTCTTTTTGTGTGGGTGAGAAAAATTTTGCCAATTTCTCCACTTTCATTCCACCGCGTTGCAGCAACAAATCTAAACAGCTGTGATCACAGTGTTGATCAGCGCCAAAAGCTGAGCCTGAGCCGCCCTGGCAGGGGGCACCACTTTGCAGCTTGAACCGGGAAAAAAAGCGCCACTTTATTGTTTCCCGAAAATTTCAAATTTAAATTTGTAAAATAATGGAGCGTTATGTCTTGTCGATGGACCATCTAGCTCGTTGCGATGACGGATCGGTGCAAGATGCACAATGCCTAGAGGCGGCATTTGCTAAGCGGCCAAAAATTGTTCGGTCGCCGCCTGGCAAATTCAACCATTTGGAGGCGGAGACGGTGGCTTTACCCGGTAATAGCTCAGCAACGGCTGGAACACCGGCAATGGCTCCCAGCAGCCCGGAGACAACCACCTCGCCAAAAGTTATCTCAAATGTGACGGAGTTAGACGAGTTGGGCTCGCTCATTTGGGAGATGGACACCATGTTCAACAAAGGAGATGATGGCAAAAAACCAGTACGCCACATAAACCTCGGCACGAAGAATGCAATAGTGCGAATGAAAGAGCTGCACGAAACGCTATGCCATATAAGGATAGGCAGCAAAACGGTGGTAAGCTCAAAGTGCGAAATTGCAACTCAAACCTCGCCTCCTAATGCTATTAGGCCGAAAAACGGTGCGAAAAAGATGGGCGCACAGCGCAACACTCCTCCTAAGCGACCGCGAGCAATCGCGCTGAACACGCCACGCGGCGATCCGGAGCCAGGTACTGGGCAGCGAGCCATTGCGACCGAGCCGCAGGCAGCCCATGGAGCGGCGGAATGCCAGACTGTCTCAAGGAAAAGAGCGAGCAAGCCATCCTTGAGGAAAGCTAGGCCGGAGGTAATCGTAATCAAGGCGAAAGAGGGCTGCACTTATGCCGAAATCCTGAGCCTAGTTACCAGAAGGCCAGACGGCAAGCTCGACGAGGTTAAAAATAACGTCAAGAGGACGAGGAAAACGGATACGGGCGATCTACTTCTCGAGCTTAAGGGGGGTGGAAATGCAAACAGCAGGAAACTGACTGAAGACTTGAGCCAAGTGCTGGGCCACCAAGCTTCAGTACGAGCAGCTGGAGCCGATGCGTGGCTGGAAATGCACAACCTCGACCATTTAGCGACGGTAGAGAAAATCAAAAAGGCAATATAACCATAAATTGGCGATGACGTCGGGCAAGTAAATGTAAGGGGCCTGCGCAAGTCGTACAGAGGTAAACAGATGGCCATCTTGAACATGCCGCGGACTATAGCAGCCACATTATTGAGAGAAGGCTCCATTGAAGTTGGCTGGGATGCGTGTCCGATTAGAGAGAGGCAGGCTCAAAAGAGAGCTACAAGTGCCTATGCTTCGGCCACAAAGCAGATAGTTGCACTACAGCCAAAGATCGCACGAACTGGTGCGTCAGATGCGGCCAGACTGATCACAACGCAGCCACATGCAACAACAACCCAGTTTTAATTGCGTAGACTCAAAACGCATGGATGCGAGCCACTACACTGGTAGTCGCCGTTGCCCAATGGTAACTATTGGAGAGCTAGCTTCGAATAAGAATCTATGAAATTTTTACAATTAAATTTAAATCACTGCTCGGCGGCGCAGGACTTACTTGCGCAGTCAATATTAGAATTGGAGATCGATCTGGCTATCCTGAGTGAGCCGTACAGGATGCTGTCTAATAACTCCTGGGCTGCAGACACAACACACAAGGCTGCGATCTGGAATTGCGGATCAAATGGCCGCCTATGCAGCACATTAGATCTTCAGAATGCTTCGTACGTGCGCTTATCGGAGATTTGTGGGTCTACAGCTGCTACATGGCACCTAGCCTCTCGTTACGCGAGTTTGAATCGGCAGTAGAGCAACTCGCTATGGATGCCAGAGGTAAAACCAAGGTCATAATTGCTGGTGATTTTAACTCTTGGTCAACGGAATGGGGCAGCAGTCAGTCTAATACCAGAGGCCGCACTCTGCTGGAGGCATTGGCAGCTCTGGATCTGGTAGTGCTGAATTCTGGCTCGGAGCACACTTTCAGCGAGCTGGCTACGGATCTGTAATTGACGTGATATTTGCGAGCAGTCAGTTGGCCCAGCAAGCCGAATGGAAACTTTGCAGCCACTTCACAGCCAGTGATCACTTGGCCATAATGTGCAAAATCGGCAGAAATCCAGCCAATAACGCAAATGCGCGTAAAAATTGCAAAACGTACCAGGTGGAAACGTTCAACCCCATTGTGTTCGATGCTTCATTACATTTTCCCCAACTACCTGGTGACGCAAACAATTGCGCCAAACTGCTGGTAGACGCGATTTCATCAGCGTGCGATGCCAGTATGGTGACCCGTAGGGGCCACACCAAACAGAAGACAGCAGTCTACTGGTGGAATGCGACCACAGAGGTGCCTGCAAGCCAGACGCCAGTATCAAAGATCGCGTGGCAGAGGGGATTTTACAAGCCTACAACTAGAGTTCCATAGCAGGAGAAGCGAACTGCGACATGCTATTAAGGAAAGCAAAAAGAAATTCGCGGCTGAAAATGACGTTTGGGGCCGAGCATATAAAGTGGCAATGAGAAAATTCAAAGCTGCCAAGCCAGCCACACCAGACGAATCTCAAATGCAGCTGATAGTGGAAACATTGTTCCCAGCCACTTCAGTAGTAGAACCAAGGTCGACCCTACACAGTGTAGCAACAGATGCTTGCAACATCAGTCCGGAAGAGGTACTTCAAGTAGCTGTCGCAATGAACGACCACAAGTCCCCTGGTCCAGACTCAATACCTAATAAGGCACTTAAATTGGCTGCCCGGCTTCACCCCGATAAATTCGCAATGGTGTTCAACAAATGTTTGGCAGAAGGCGTGTTTCCCACCATTTGGAAACTCCAGGACCTTGTGCTACTCCCAAAGGCAAACAAGCCAGGAGAAGACCCATCTGCATGCAGGCCGATGTTCGAGAAGCTAATAGCGCTCCGTGTAGAAGCAGCCATCCAACGGTCTGGCGATCTGTCCCCGATGCAGTTTGGTTTCAGAAAGGCTAAATCAACAATAGACGCCTTAACAACAGTAGTCGACGTTGCTAGCAAAGCCATCGAGGGACTACTGTGGAAGGGTGGCAGTAAAAAATATTGTCTGGTGACCACACTTGACGTCAAGAATGCGTTCAACTCGGCGAATTGGAGCAGAATTCTACATGCTTTGAGTTCATTTCAAGTTCCTGAGTATCTAATTATCTTAATGGAGGACTATTTTAGAAACCGAATACTGCGATATAGCACACAAGGCGGCTCAAAAATACACTTGGTACAAGGAGGAGTTCCACAGGGCTCGGTTTTGGGCCCACTATTGTGGAACATAATGTATGATGGGGTCTTGCGGCTGTCTCTACCACCTGGCACGCAAATCATTCGTTTTGCTGACGATGTGGCGCTTACCTCGGTTGCGAAACACATCCACGAAGCAGAGGAGAAAACTGCAGAGGCGGCGAAAATGGTGAAGCAGTGGCTAGCCAACTCAGGACTTCAACTTGCAGACCACAAAACAGAGGCTGTGCTAATAAGCAGCCGGAAAACTGTTGAAAGGGCGAAAATCTCACTTGAGACCCGCACGATTGAATCGATAAGGGCAATAAAATACCTGGGAGTGATGCTGGACACCAGACTCAGCTTTAGAGAGCATTTGGATCATGCCAACATAAAAGCTGCGGACATTGGGCGAGCTATAAATCGCATCCTGCTCAACAACAGGGGCCCAAGACAAATGCAACGGCTACTGCTAGCGTCGGTACTAAGGTCGGTCATGCTATATGATGCACCTGTATGGGTATCCGCGATGGAGCAATCAACGTATCGGCGCGGGATGGAGTCTACATATCGACTGACAGCGATTCGGGTATGTCGTGGCTTCCGAACTGTCTCGGACGAGGCGGCTCTGGTCATAGCTGGGATGACTCCAATCGATCTGCTAGCACGCGAAGCGAAGTTTATTTTTATTAGGAGACAAACCGTGGCATTGACGCAGGCGGAAAAAAGCGCAGCAAAAGCAGCGGCCAGACGAGCGAGCATGGAGGAGTGGCAACGCAGATGGTCCACTTCTACAAAGGGAAGATGGACCCATAGGCTGATCCCTAACCTAACGGATTGGCTTTCCAGACAAAGTGGCGAAGTAACATTTGAATTAACACAAATTCTGAGCGGTCATGGCTGCTTCAGGTCATACCTTCACCGTTTTGGCAAAGACAGTAGCCCCGAATGCACGCTTTGTCGGAATGGCATGATAGAGGACCCGGAACACGTTCTATTCAGCTGTCCAAGATTTTCGGCAGAGAGACTCGAACTAGAGGCCATTCTAGGACGGACGCCCACAGTTGAGAACCTGGTCCCAGCAATGATTGAGAGCCAGGAGAAGTGGTCTGCGGTCTGCATATATGCAGCAAATACCATGGGCACGCTCCGCCGACTGGAACGCCTAAGAAACGCAGAAGGGGCATAATAAGCCCGTCATCGTCCTGCGAAGCAATAACCCACGGCAGTCCCGCAGGTTCCCGATGGCATCTTATCTTCCTGTATTATCCTTCTTTTCTTTCTTTTCTTTGTTGTTACCTAAATCTATCGCTAATTGTTGTTCTTTTCATAATAAACGAATTACAAAAAAAAAAAAAAAACCACAAACACACACTCACACACATAAACCGAGTAACAAAAACTACAAATATTTGCACGGAAAACTTTTGTATAATCCTTTTCCTTTTCTCTCTCTCTCTCTCTCTCTCTCTCTCTCTCCTACTTATGTGTGTGTTCGAGTGTTTTATGTAAGGATTAAATCGTTTTGATGTCCTTCAAGAAGGTAAAATTTCAAATTATTTGCTGCTGGTCAGCCAGTCGGCCAGCCAATTGGTCAATTTCTTATGTGAACACATTGAAAACTTTGCCAACTATTTTACGCCTAAAAAAATTTCGTAAAAGATTACAAAATTCATACATACATATACATAGTTAAATAAATGTATATATAATAAGAAACTTGGAATTTTCAGCTTGTAAATGGAGAAGGGTGTCTTTTCTGGTTATTATCCTCCCTTTCGGCTAATAACCATTTATTTTCAACATTCAATTTAGGCAATGCTGAGAGAGAAGAAAAAAACCATAGAGCTGGAGAAACGAGGCCAGTGAGATTGTCAGAATTTGATTATTATACCCTGTAATTAGGTGGTAAACGAGAATACCTAAATTACCCTGGGATAGTGAAAAGCTTTTTCATCTGGCTGCGAATAGAGTAGGAGAAAATGCTTTATCAAATTGACCTTTTGTACAGTTCCAAAAAAATATATGATATATTTAAATTGATGATGTCTTTTTTCTTACAATCTCTTGTGTATGATCTCTAAAATATATAATAGTTGATGATGTTTTTCTTCTCAAAATCTCTTAGTTTTTTGCAGTTTTCCTAAACTAACAATTAGGGACATTTTCCTTTTCATTTTGTTCCCTTCCCTTATGCCTTTGTTTTCTGTGTTTACTAGAAAGAATTTCAATTTTCTTTCTTGTTCAAAGTTTTTTTTTGGCTTTTCTATAAAAAACAACTTTATATAGCTCCAAAATGTATAAAATAACCTTACCTACTTAAAGAACTTTTAACTGCATTGCAGAAATTTATATAAAAGATCCATTTAAAGGCAAATCCATTCACTTAACAAAGTTAGTTATTAATTTTAACATTTTTCCAATATTTTTAACACAAAATTCAAAGACATTTGACTTGGCATTAAAAAACACGAGTATCATTAGGTTATCATTCACTTTCATACTTCTTGCAGGGTATATTCAAAGTCGTGTCGATAACTTGCATATCGAATTATTATTATTATTTCCATTGTCTTCAATTCTCAGGTTAATAAATCTTAAGCCGCGTGGCTCGTGGGGAACAAGAAATAATTCTATGTGGAAATCGTTTGTCAGCTTAGAGGTAGAGAGTCAATGTCTGGTCCTGCGAGTTGGTTGGGGTTTGAAGGTTGTGCTCTTAAACATTATTCCTTATTCCTGTCGATGGATGCTGCTGCTGTGGCTTGGCTTTTGCCTTCTTTTTAAATTCAATTTGTTTTCTCTCTGGCTGTCTTGATTATTTTTCTACTGATAATGCTAATAAGGATAATCCTCCGTCTATGTTGTCTGCTGCTTCTCTTGGACCAGAATGTGGATGATAATGATGGGCAACTTAAAGTTTTGTCTGGAAAGAGAAAGCATTTTATTTTAAATGGTAGCTGATGATGCAACAATTAGTGGTATGCTTCATTGGTTGGCTTTAGGCTCTGCGAGAGTTTTCACCACAAAATCACCAAAATCAACACACACACACTGACACATACATACAGTCTACATTTTGGCCAGCTATTTTATAAAATGGCTATTGTATAAATGGTGATGGACTTACAACAAAAACAAAAATGAGATTATTTTAATCTTGGTGCTGCTTCTTTTTACTTATGTATGTTTTTGGGTTTTTTATTCATGTGTCTCATTTTACAAATGTTACTGAACACTTAATAAATACCTTAACAAATTCATACACAACTCTTTGATTTTGTTTCCTTCCTTTCCCCAAATTTTGTGTTTAAGATTTGACTTTTAACTATATTTGAAAGAGATTTGCTATCCTTAAAAATATCTTTAAAAATCTAAACTAGAAAATTTGGTAAATATTTACCTAAGCAACTCGAGATTTCAGTGTTGAAAAGTGAAAAATCGGCTATAGCTAAATTTCAGTGTTGGCAAATGTTATTTTTTATTTGGCGCGTTGTTTGACCGCCCTGGCAGCGAAATATTTTACTCTGAATTATATAATTAGGGAATATTCGGCTGCTCTGGCAGATTCTAGATTCTTAATCAGCAGGACTATAAGTCTCTATATAAGCAACTTATTTGATGTAGGTTAAGACCAGTCAGATTAGTTATAAAATATTTGATTCTAGTTAGTAATTTTATTCAAATAAATAAAAATAAAACTCAGTTTGGATCTTTTGTAAAAATTTTTCTTTTATTTTATAAATATATCGGAGAGTTGGGGGTTTCAGGGATTCCTGAATCGTTGTTTCCATTATTGGCTTCCATTTGTATCACTAGAATTGAGCAGCGAGTCTCGACGTATGTTCAGGTTGAATTTCAATAGTAAAAGAGACTGATTTCTCTCAACCGCACACTGAGCCACACTCGACGACAGTATATCCTGTCATCGCACATTTCCAGTGTTATACAGTTATTCATCAGTCATGTTTTTTATTACTCAACACAGATCAATTCGCCTTAAACGAAGGCACACAATTCAAATTCTTAGAAATGCCTAATTCAATCTATGACAAATACATATTCTGTACATAATACTTTATGTTACTAATTTATTAGTTTGTCGTAAACTTATCATTAATACATTTTGAAGAGGTTAAATGAAAAGAAAGGTTTTTATATAAAAAGGGATATATTTTTATTAAATATAAACCATTAAAAATCTAGATATGTATATTGTCACTTTGAATTTTTAAACATTTTGCAAGGTTTCGGAAAAAATATTAACAATGTTTATAACTTATTTAATATAAAGACAAAAACTCTTTTCTGAAAGCTAGACAGATAGGTAATTTGTATGATCAAATTTGTCTGATCCTGTAAACAAGGACTTGCCAAAGAATATGCTTCTATGTAAATTGATTGAATCCCAGCCAATTGGCCTCAATGATGAGCATTCAATAGGTCATGTGAAAGCAACTGTCTCACATGGCCAAAACCAAAACCATTCTACACATTTCTTAACTTTTTTGCTGTGTATAATATTAAATGTGTTTGCGATTGTATTGTTTTATCTACCTTTTATAATATGCATGGATGTATTTTGCAATGATTCATTTATTATTATTTTTATTGTGATTATTTAATGAATTACAACTTATCCCTCATTTGTTGGGTGCCTTTTCAACCAGTTTTTCAACTTTTTTTCCCTACTTACATACACAATTGATGTATTTATTTTTAATGCCAATTCGCCCTCAAATGAGGTTTTCATGGCAATTAAACGATTTGCATGGCCAACACACACACACACACACACACTCACACACTTGCTCACTCACAATAAAAATCGCATATAATTGGGTTGAACTTATTTTTTGTGTGTGTGTTCGTTGGTCAGCCAGTTCTTTTTGACTTATATCGAATGAGTTTGGGCCAACCAGAATGCCATAAATTGAAAAGCGCCAATGCCAATCGGCTCGCCAATCCTCTGACCCTATTTCCCCTCTCATATGGTCTGATCTCTTCCCCTCTCTCTCTCTCTCTTACTCATTTTTGTGCACTGCTTACAATTTTTATAATTGGAATAATTAATAATACCATTATGTTACTGGGGTTTGGGCTTTAAGCCTATTTGCCTACTATAGAACCCCCTCCCCCTTCATCACTCGATCCGATTCGTTGCAATTGCAATTTTCAACTTCGATTTGGATCCAAAAAATAAATATTTTGCCAAAAATAATATTTAAATACATAATGGACAGAAACTAGTTTAAATGCAAAAAAAAAAAAAAAAACGAACCAAATTAGACAGTAAAAGGGATGAAAAGGGGTGACTGGGGTGGAGCTGAATTTGGGTCTAAAATGCCTTTATTAATTATTCCATTTAAGCAGTTTAAAACCAAATGCTGTGGCTAACCGCATGAACAATAATTTATTACAATATATATATAAACATTTTGGGGGTGGGGTAGAAAAAATATGTTTTAATTGCTTATTTAAATATCTATCTGCTTAAGGTAAAATTTCCTTCTTAGGCTCTCTTATTATCAAACATTGGAAACCCATACCATTGGAACAGATCTCCGATAATCCGGCTATACCAGTTAGTGATATACTGGGTGAGCTTACCTCGGTGATCACTTTGCGTATTGTCATCCTTTGATGTATTTATAATACATTCGAGCCAAGACCTCGCCACTGGGTGAGATCAAGGATAAATTGCTTAAATTGCTTGTGCTGCAATCACATGCTGTACTCCGCTCTACAGGATGTCCCCTGGATGAGGTAAGTTTTTGGCAACTAATTAGACATTCACTTTGAACTTTCACTTTGATGGGGAAGGGTGAAAGATTTTTAACTAGTACCTAAGACACATGATGAAATGGCAAAATTCTATAATGATTTATAAGCGGTTTACGAGACAAAGCGCACACCCACACATAGATAGAGAGAGGGAGTAAGAGGGGAGTGAGAAAATCAGAGAGAGAAAAGAGTGGAGGACGAGTCTAGGATATTATCCGTTGTCGTCTTGAAAAGTAGCTAAAAACTTTTTGCCAAAACTCTCGAAACTCAAACCGCTAATTTGCGGCAAGTGAGGCATAAAGACATACATACACACACACCGACACACACACACACATGAAGTGTGTCCGTCGACAGGACAAACTGGTGCATAAGATGCGGCGGCAAGGACCACAAAGCGAAGGAATGCAGAAATGGTTTCAACTGCTGTATATGCGAGTCAAGAGGGATCACCGAGCGAAAACACGTAGCAGGCAGCCAGCGGTGCCCCTCAATAACGCAGGCTGGGCCCATGAAGTCGTCTCGACCAAGACGAAATGTTTAGCTTTACCCAGCTAAACTTAAACCACTGCGAGGCCGCCCACGAACTACTTAAGCAGCGGGTGCGAGAGACCAAATCTGACGCGGCAGTAATCAGCGAACCATTCCGCAGGAAAACCTCACCCAATTGGGCGTATAGCACGTCGGGCAAGGCCGCCATCTGGGCATGTGGCAACCCGCCCTCGCAGCTCCTTTCCAGGCTAGCTGGCGAGCACTTCATCAGGGCACAGGTCAAAGGGATATGGCTGTACAGTTGCTACTTGTCGCCCAGTCTGTGCCTTACGGACTTCTGCAAGGCGCTAGATGAACTGACGACCGACGTAAGGACACACAGCCCCATTATAATCGCGGGAGACTTCAACGCATGGGCACAGGAATGGGGAAGCTCCTCCACAACGCGCGAGGCCGCGCTTTGCTCGACGCTTTTGCCTCCCTAGACGTCGAACTATTGAACCATGGCACCCAAAACACGTTCAATCGGGCTGGAAGGGGATCAGTGATAGATCTTACGTACGTAAGCAGTGGCCTTGCGAGGACATCAGCCTGGAAACTGGATAATTGTTACACGGCGAGCGACCATGAGGCGATCTGTGTTACTATAGGCCGTGAAACGGACAGACGACAGCACGCAGCGCACCCCCTCCCTATCGACATGCCCTTCAAAGAAGGCACGCTGGACCCCCAGGCGTTCTCTTCAATGCTGACCCGGCAAAGTCTCACAGAAACCACGGCACAAGAAATGGCGAACGAAGCCTGCAGTATGTTGGCTGCTGCCAGCACGGCAAGTATGGCCCAATCCAGACCATTCAGAAGCCACCACAAACCAGTATTCTGGTGGAGCGGAGAAATTGCAGTTTTGAGGAGATCCTGTATGGCTGCAAGAAGGAAATACCAACGAGCAAGGAAGCGCATGGACTCGGACTGGACACACCACCACGCCCATTACAGCTCGGCTAGAAGGTCCCTCAAGAAGGCCATCCTTTCCGCGAAAAGGGAAGTTTGTTTGCAGCTGTGTGACTCCGCAGAACACGACCCATGGGGAAGAGCATACAAAATAGTGGTCAAGCGGATACATGCAAACCGCCAGCCCAGAAGTTGGCCCTTCTCCCAAAGCCGGGGAAGCCTACAGATACTTCGCCCTCCTATAGACCGATTTGCCTGGTGGACTCTATAGGCAAGGTGTTTGAAGGTCTCATCGGAACGAGACTGAACGCTTTCGTCAGCGAGTGCGGCGGTCTCTCAGCCAACCAATTCGGTTTTCGCAAGGCAAGATCCACCATTGACGCAGTCAGCAAGGTGGTTGGCATTGCCAGCAGCGCCATCGAAGGAACAAGATGGAAAGGAGGCTCCAAACAGTACTGCCTTGTTGTCACGCTTGACGTAAAGAACGCCTTCAATACTGCGGATTGGAGCTGCATACTCAGTACCATTCATGATCTCGGCGTCCCCCCGTACCTCCTTGCCATCATTCGGAGCTTTTTTAGGCAGAGGATCCTGAGATACGGCACCTCCGACGGCCCTATGAGTCGTTATGTGTCTGCTGGAGTACCACAAGGCTCGGTTCTGGGTCCGCTTCTTTGGAACCTGATGTACGACGGAGTGCTGCGTCTCCCACTCCCGCCAGGTTGCGAAGCCATCGGATATGCTGACGACGTGGCTATTGTTGTTGTTGCCAAGGAGCTGGAGAAGGCAGAATCAGTGGCCTCGCAAGCTATAGCCAGCATCACGCGGTGGCTTCAGTCGGTTGGCCTAGCCCTGGCAGCCGAAAAAACGGAGGCGATTCTGATCAGCAGTAGGAAAACAGTTGAGCATGCCTCAGTGCAAGTAGAAGGTTCCACAATCACTTCAAAGCGAGCCATCCGGTACCTGGGCGTGTGGCTAGACACCCGTCTATGCTTCAGAGAGCATTTGGAGAACGTTCAACGGAAAGCAGCGAGCACAGGACAGGCGTTATCGAGGCTAATGCTGAACACAAGAGGACCGAAACAGGAGCGGAGACTACTCCTGATGAGTGTGCTGAAATCGGTCATTTTGTATGCGGCACAAATCTGGGCCAACGCCATACACACTACGGCGTACAGTAGGGGCATTACCGCTACCTACCGTCTCTGCGCGCTAAGGGTCTGCAGCGGTTTTAGGACGGTCTCTGAGGATGCTGCGCTGGTGGTTGCAGGCATGATCCCCATCAACTTACTTGCGGACGAGGCCAGGAACATCGCGGACGCAAAGAGGAACGGTACACCAAAGCGGACAGCTAGCGACGACGCAAGGATGCAAAGCTTAGCCATCTGGCAAGAGCGATGGGATTCATCTAGCAAGGGTAGGTGGACCCACACCCTTATCCCCACGATCAGGCCATGGATTGAACGGAAGCATGGACAGGCGACTTTCCATCTGACACAGTTCATCACAGGACATGGCTGTTTCAGATCCTATCTCCACAGATTCGGACACGAGGCTGAGCCGTACTGCCTGACATGTGGTGAAGGAATGGTAGAGGACGCGGAACACGCCCTCTTCGCATGCAGGCGATTCACTAGTCAACGGCGGCTCCTGGAGGAAACGGTCGGCACTGTGCTGACTACCGAGAACCTGGTGCCCACAATGCTGGCAGACGCGGCGGCGTGGGAAGCAGTGAGCAGCTTTACAGGCTTCGTGGGAATCAGCCTAAGAAAGGCAGAGCGTGAAAGAAATGGCCATACGTAAAGGGTTATAGGTTTTTGCGAAGCAATTCCCCATGGGACGTCCCGCAGAAACCCCCCCTATACGTATTTGCAGCTTTAAATTTGTAATATATATATATTTTGTTGTTATTTATGTAATAAATGAATTAAAAAAAAAAAAAAAAAAAAAAAAAAAAAAACACACACATGAAGTTGTATTTCTTTCTTCACCTCGCCCTTATTTCTCCCTCTCTCTATTTGCATCTTTGCATATGAAAATCATTTGGTAAATGTTTTGATAATGACTACAAAGCAAAAATTTGTTGCCTTGTTAAGCCTGCGAGTGAGTTTCGAGTTCGAGTTCATTTATTTGGTTCACTTTCTCTGCATTTATATCTCGTTGTCTGTTCATTTCACTTTATTGAAATCAGCTTGAAAGGCTTATGAAACTATTCCAAAGGAAATGAGATTTAGGCTCAAGGATTTATTCTCAAATTCAACTGTGCTTGTAATTCAAAAGCTAGCAAAAATCATGTCAGTTTAATAAGAATTGTTGAAACTGTAAAAGGATATTAAGGACCTTATTCACAAGTTATTTGGCTGCTAGTTTGACACTCATTTAGTCATGTGTTCTGTTTTAGTAAGCTAAATTTGGGATAAGTATTTTTGATAATACTTACTTCTTTTTATACCCTTGCAAAAAGGGTATATTAATTTTGGTCAAAAGTGTGCAACGCAGAGAAGGAAACATCTCCGACCATATAAAGTATATATATTCTTGATCAGCACGACGAGACGAGTTCAAATAGCCATGTCCGTCCGTCCGTCCGTCCGTCCGTCCGTCCGTCCGTCCGTCCGTCCGTCTGGATCAACGCAAACTCCTCCTAGACCGTTAGAGCTACAGAGCTGAAATTTTGCATGTAGGCTTGTATATACTGCAGGCGTTGTATATCTCGGATTCAGCCGGATCGGATCACTATATCATATAGCTCCCATACAAATGACAAAGTCACGAACAGTGACTTTTCTTTGATATTTTCTGAGCTACTGTCGTGAAATTTCATATTGGTTAGTAAATTACACATATAAACGACTATGCCAAATTTGATCAAGATCGGGTGACTATATCATATAGCTCCCATAGGAACGATCTTTCGAAAACAGTGACTTTTGTCAATAACTTCGTTACTTTTGACGCGATTGCTTTCAAATTAAGCATTTGTTAGTTTAATATATCTGTTAATGACTGTGCCAAATTTGATTAGGATCGGGTAATTATATCATATAGCTCCCATAGAAACGATCGGTGGAAAACAGTGCCTTTGATCAATATCTTCGTTATTTCCGTGTTTGATTGTAGGCCGTTCTTTCGGAAACATTAGCTTTTTTAGCTCAAACGTTTTTCCACTTTGATTGCTATAGGTAAGGAAAGAGTTACCAAAAATGTTGCAAGGGTATACAAACTTTGACGCGGTCGAAGTTAGCCCCGGCCTTCTGGTTAATTATGGAAGTAGTTAGGATATAGGAAGAGTACTACAGTAGAATCCGGCTAAAACGACGCTTAAGGGACCGACGTTATATTCGGAAGACGTACTAACCTGAGGCCCTTTCATAAAGGTTTGTATTGGGACGAAACTCATCGAACTTTGTCGCTATAACCGGTCGGACGTTATAAGCGGAATCGTTATAACCGGATTCTACTGTATACATATATGTACTAACCTGAGGCCCTTTCATAAAGGTTTGTATTGGGACGAAACTCATCGAACTTTGTCGCTATAACCGGTCGGACGTTATAAGCGGAATCGTTATAACCGGATTCTACTGTATACATATATGTATGTCTATATCTAAAGTCTGATAGGCTTACAGCTAGTTAACTTTTGTCTTAGACACAGTATTTACCTAATACCAAAATCATTATTTTCACTTATATTCATTCAATGCTTTTCAAGTGGTCTCTCTGTTTGGACTTTTTTTAACCACCCAACATAAGATAGAGTAAGTCTCTATCACTTGAATGGGAGGCTTCTATCTCCTACAGATAATCTTAAGGCATATTTCATTAAATTTCAATTTTAATGAAGATTGCAGCAAATGCAAAAGTTATTTTTGGCAAATTAAAGTGTAATGTACACAACCCGGAATGAATCCAGATCATGTACATCCCCTCTTAGTCAAAGAATCTTCTTTGATCCAAGAAGAGGTCAGGTTCAGCCTATATTGGTGGTCTCTCTCGCAGTCCCTTATCATCAGATGTTATGATGGGCAAGAGTACCACAAATTAGGCCAAAGCCAACACTTCTACGGGCTTAGTGTATCGAGAAGTTTGGTCCGGGTGGGACTTCTGGCTGTCGGCTAGCAAACAGTCTTTGGGGGGTTCTTTGGACCAGCTTTACTCAATACACCCGTAGTACATAAAATAAAACAAAGTCCCTAGAGCACGAATATTACACAATTATTTAACCAAAAGAGATGAACTAGAAGGATAGAGAAAAAGGGTATATTAGTATCGCACGAATAGGGAAGCTATGAGGATGTTATTATAGCTTCGCGTCTAACCCTCCCAACCAATGATTTTCCTTTCGCAAGATTCTGGAAAATCCCAAAATAATTCAGCTCACCGCTCACATTTCGCTACAAGGAAGATCACATAAGTTTTACTCAAACATTACAAAAGGATATTTATTCACGAGGGTTACGGAATTCCAAAATACTTCAATAAGTCGGAAACATAATCCGAGTGAACTAAACTAAAATGATGATTCTTATAATCTACGGTAATCAAATTAAATAATTGGATCATTTCAGGCATCCAAAAGCTAAATTAGGGATAATATGTTTTGTTTTGTGAAATCTTAATTGTAAGGTGGATATATATAAACTTATAGAAAAATGAAAATGTCAATTGGAATTTGGAAGTTTCCACTTAAATTATGAGATTGATTATAATTAACTGTAGGCTCGCTCACACAGTCAAAGGCGATCCTTAATATCGATTTAATTTCTCAACACTGATTGGCAATTTTCTTTTTCTTTGATCTTTTCTTCTTAGCTTTACTGTACTTGAGAGAGTTTTTTCTTATTTGCTGATTATTTGACACTGAACTCGTATTCTTTTTGCATACAAACAGGGAATTACCAGATCGAACATGATTTTTTTCAAGAACTTAGGACTTACCCATCCGTCCGGTCCGTCGAAGGCCTTCGTCGTCCGCTGGATGATGCTTAGGAATAAAATGTTAGGTTAAATCAAGCGTCTGGCATTCCTATGCAACAAATTCGGTCTAAGGGACTCTCAATCCGCAACGAAGAAACTTCTCTGCCCGTATCCGATTCGGGCGGCTATTCCAAGCTGGTCGTGTTTGTCGAATTGTCTCGGTGCCCTTCACGGTGTGCAGCTTTTGAGCCCACGGTGTCTCAAAAATTATCCCTGGCAAATTCTCGGAATTCAAATGTAAAATTCCTTGCTTAGGCTTTCAGCATTCAATTTAATTATGGCTAAGTTTTCAAAAGAACTTATTAGAAACTTCCAAAGATTCAAATATCCACAAAAATTTAACTTACGATAATAAGATTCACAAAACTTTATACTAATTGCTGTCCTAGATGCTCCAGATTAGTAATTAATTAATAATTTGGCTTGATGGCCCAGAAAATTTAAGATTTAAATTTTATATTTTTTTTCTGGAGGAGCAGCGTGGTTTATGCGTCTAGCCAGGACGGAAGTTCGTCAGAAAAGAGTATGACCAAATAATAATAAATAAATAAAACTAACGGCAGAAACTGGGCACTACAACCACAGGATAATACTAGAGCTTGCTTCGGAGTATTAACCTGAAAAAAGACAGTTACTGCCTAATGTCCTTAGCATGATAGGTTCCTAGCAGTTTATCATTTAAATCCTCTAACACATAATAACAGTTTCCTAATTTCTCTCGAACTCGAGACTTTAGCCACAACAAGTTTAACTTAGCACTAACGCATTTTTGGAAGTTACTCTGCCCAAAATTACGTTTAAAGACTTCTTGTCCTACCTTGAAATTAACCTCCTTGGTTCTCAGATTATATACCTTTGCATTCTGCTCCGCTGCCTGTGCTATATTCTTCTTGAGTAAATTACGCCGTAATGCTAGCTGATCGTCTTTTCGCAACACGTTATTCGACTCATTTAATCGAGAAGAGTATATTGGGAACCATGTGTGGCCCTGTCGAAGCCAAACAAAGCATGGAAAGGAGAGCATCCTATACTCTGATGATACGAATTCCTTAGTGCACAACTTATAGCAGGTATGTGTAAATCCCATTCGCGCTGGTCCTCTTTGAGATAGGCGCGTATTGCTGCAATTATGGATCTGTTTACCCTCTCAGAGGCATTCGACTGTGGGGAATAAACTGCTGTATATATATGTTTTATACCCAACGTCGTTAACCATGCGTTAAATTCGCTTGCCTTGAATTGCGATCCGTTGTCGCTAACCAATATCTCGGGAACTCCGTATCTAAAGAATATATTATCCTGTAGGTACTCTTGAATCACATTACTCTTAAATACTTTAAGCGGTTGAAGCCAATGATACTTCGATAAATGATCAACCACTATCAGGAGTCCAATATGACCACGTTTACTTCTCGGATATGGTCCCAAAAGATCAATATATAATCGCTGAAAAGGTCTCTCTGATACTGCGGGCTTACCCATTGGTGGCTTTAAGATTTGGTTAGGTGCTTTCGTTGACTTGCACGTCTCACAGTTTCGTATATAATCACGCACCTGTACCACCATGCCAGGCCAAAAGAATGTCCGACGAATGAGCTCCAAAGTTTTTGCCATTCCGCCATGTGCAGATATCGTGTCTTTATGAGCTCGTTTTATAACTTCTTTGGACAAACCTTGTGGAATCCATAATTTCCAAATATTGACTTGACTGGACTCTGCTCCATCATCATGCTCCGTGCGTATATAAACAAATTGATCTATTATTTTTAAATCCGGGTATCTTTCCTGTTCTTTTTCAATTTTCTGTCTTAGTTGTTGATACTCTTCGTCATTGAAACTAGGAGAGTTCAAATCGACCAAGGGGCGAAGTTCTTCCAAAGCACACAAATCCTCTGAAAACATTCTGGACAAGGCATCGGGTACTACATTACGTGGTCGGTTATGACTTCGAATTCCTGTAGTTCCAGATAGCAGCGGAATTTTTCAATTGCTTCCAAAGCAGCCAAGCACTCGCGTTCTGTTACGCTATAGTTTCGTTGAGCTGTTGTTAACTTCTTCGACATAAATGCTATAGGCTTCTCAGCTCCTTCTTCGTCCAATTGTACCAACATTGCTCCGATGCCATAGTTGCTTGCATCACAATGCACGAAGAATTTCTTGTTGAAGTCTGGATTAATCAAGATCGGTGCAGAGGTAAGCTTTTCCTTAAGTTTTTCGAAGGCAATTTGAGCTTCCTGTGTCCATAAAAATTTCTTTTTCTTAGTTAGCAATTGGGTTATCGGAAATGTAATATCAGAAAAATTATCAATGAATCTACGATACCAACCAACAACACCCAAGAAACCTCTGGTTTGCTTTATCGTTTTCGGAATTGGCCAAGTCTTTATTGCTTCTATTTTAGCAGGGTCTGTTGAAATTCCTCCTCTTCCTATAATATAGCCCAGATATGGCACTTCTGTAACACAAAACTTTGTTTTTTCTATATTTAAAGTTAGATTTGCCTTTCTAAATTGCTGAGACATACGAATTAGAATTTCTAAATGAGTATCAAAGTCTTCTGACACCACACAGAGATCGTCTAGGTATCCGAACACACAGTATTTCAGATCTGCTGGAATTAGATCGTCTATTAATCGTGCCATGGTTTGCGAAGCGTTGCATAATCCGAATGGCATTACAGTGAACTGGTACAAGGGGCGGCCGGGTATCGTGAAAGCTGTTATGGGTTTGGATTTTTCTGAAAGAGCAATTTGCCAGTAGGCATCTTTTAAGTCAATTTTTGTTATAAAGTTTGCTTTGGGCAGTCGCGCGAAAATTCCATCTATGCTTTGCAGCGGATATGCGTCCTTTTTGGTGACTTCATTTATTTTTCTTGCATCCAAACATAATCGCACTTTTCCGGGTTTTATAACCAGACGCATAGGAGAACTCCAAGGACTATTGGCTCTCTCGATCACTCCCATTTCCAACATTCGGTCGATTTCTTTATACATCAACTTTTCAACCGCTGGCGACACGGGATAGAAGCGTTGTTTGATTGGAGTTGCTTCTTTGATCTCTATGTCATGAAAAATAAGTGGAGTTCGACCTAATCCCTGTTGTTTAAAATCCGGAAACAATTGAATAACATCGTTTAATCTTTTTTCTTGATGGTATGGTAGTCTGGGATACGGCTGATTTTTATTTGTCAAATCTGGTGTTATGTTGTTTGTCGCTGTGTCATTCTTGACATCTACTGAGGGTCCACTTGACTGCGACGGAATGATGGGCCCTGATTGGAGTTTTTCGAACGGGATAGGCATACATCACATTGTGGTTTGTAGACATTTTTCTTTCCACATCCGTAGCAGAAAATGCGGCGCTCTTTTAAGCACATGTCCCATCTGTGTCCTTCGATGTCACAATTCCAACATATGTATTTCTTTTCCTTGACTTGAATTGCATTTACCTCCGGTTGAATATCTTCTTCCTCGGGATTTTCGTCTGTCTCTTCGAGTAAAGCGATATTCTTCCTAACATTTGTATACTTCGTAATGCGTTTTCCTGATTCTTCACGTATAAATTGCTCTCGGCGGTGCACCAACTGGCGAAGCTTAGATACCGATTCAATTGGAACGTATAATAAAGCTTCTCGTACTTCTGAAATCAGGTTTCTTTGTAGCTGATGTACGAGTCGTTTTTCCTCCAAAGGTATTACCAATCTCGATATCAAAGTCATTACGTCTTCATAGTAAAGATCAAATGCTTCACCACTTCTTTGTTTTCGGTTACGTATTTCTTCAAGAATCAAATCATCATCCTTAAAATCGTCGTATTCTTGTTTTAAATCCATACAAAATTCTTCCCAAATAACTTCGTCATGTTCTTTTCGATAACGCCAATACCATTCCTTGGCTCTTCCGGTTAACAGTAGGTGTAAATTTCTGCATACCGGTGTAAAATCACTCTGAAAGTTGTCTACAGTTAATGCTTTTATTCTGTATAGAAACTCTGATACTGTAGGACCTTTAGGAGACGCATCAAATTTAATACCCCAACTTTGTACTAATTGGGCGGCTTTTCCAGGATTAATATAATGGTGTGAAACTGAATCTGATCTTGGGGTTGGAACGCGATCATCGTGGTTGTTAGATCGTCCAACTGAATTATTTAAATTCAAATTTCCCAATCTCTGATCAATTAAATATTCCATTCTTTCAAAAATTGAATTAACATTTATCTCAGCTGCTCGATTTGAAATTGATTGTTGCTGTGACCGAGCTGAACGCTGTTGATTCGAGTTCTCCGGTTTACGTGCCGTTGAAGATTTAGGTTTTCTACCTCTACCTCCTGATTTTGACTGACTAGCCGGAGATGCTACATTGCTTGATTGTGATTGAGCTCTAGTATTATGGGTTTTCTTGTTTTTATTAACTATGGGACCCTCTGCTTGATCTGACATTATAAATTGGACTAAATATTTCTGGTGGCATAGTTTCTTACAAAAATTACATTCCTGATGTTCTTGTATATAATTTTCTATACACTCCTGATGAAAAACATGATTACATTTAGTAATCCTAAGCTCTTCTGTTTCTTATAAGGCTTTCAAGCAAATTGTACATTCTGCTTCTGGTAGCACACTCAATTCTTCATTACTCCGAATTACTGGCATTTTGACAAAAAAATTACTTTACTTTTCCACAAAAATTACTTTAGATACTTTATTTAATTTGTTTTAATATATTTTATCATATAACGATTATCTTCCTTGTTTTGAAAGTGAGGGTGAGCAAAATTATAGGTGCGGTACTAATATAGAGGGAGAATTGAACTAATGGATAGTTCAATCTCAGAAATTTATATGTGAAGGGATAGAGAAATCTTGTCGTCCTAGACCTAATCATCTATATCAAATCCAAAACGAAAAGACTAATTTCAACCAACATCATAAACTGAACTGCCTTGTATCATCGGTCAGAATTCGGGACTAGCCAAATCTCTGCAGTTCCAGATGAACAAGCAGTCAATTCATTGACATCCGCTGAAGCATTTATTCTATTGTAATTACAAGAAATGAATGGAATCAATAAACTACAATGCTAACGCCGACATCACAAGCCTATTGTGCTTTCTGGTCGTAAAATCGAAACAATCAAAATTGACGAATTCCAAGAAAAAACACAGCCTATAATATACGTCTGTTACTATTTTGTAGAGTTTGTATATGTTTCTAAGTATATTCACCGATTAATGCTTAAGCGCCTTATCACTGGTCAGAACTCGGATTCTCCAAATATCTGCATTCCTAATGAATAAGTCACTCAACCAACTATCCGTGAATACAAAAAGAAAGCGAAATGAAAGGAAAATAAAAATTTTTGATAGCAAAGGATAGATAAAAAGGCTGGGGATTTTATTAAGAGATAGAATAAGAAGTAGGAGAAGGAAAAAGGAACCTGAAATTCTTGAACCCTTCAGTTCAGCCTGAATCCTATAAAGAAACACGGTTGAACCGAGAAACTGTATACAAGTCTAACAAGCCCCCTAGTTGGGCGCCATAATTATGTAATGTACACAACACGGAATGAACCCAGATCATGTACATCCCCTCTTAGTCAAAGAATCTTCTTTGATCCAAGAAGAGGTCAGGTTCAGCCTATATTGGTGGTCTCTCTCGCAGTCCCTTATCATCAGATGTTATGATGGGCAAGAGTACCACAAATTAGGCCAAAGCCAACACTTCTACGGGCTTAGTGTATCGAGAAGTTTGGTCCGGGTGGGACTTCTGGCTGTCGGCTAGCAAACAGTCTGTGGGGGGGTTCTTTGGACCAGCTTTACTCAATACACCCGTAGTACATAAAATAAAACAAAGTCCCTAGAGCACGAATATTACACAATTATTTAACCAAAAGAGATGAACTAGAAGGATAGAGAAAAAGGGTATATTAGTATCGCACGAATAGGGAAGCTATGAGGATGTTATTATAGCTTCGCGTCTAACCCTCCCAACCAATGATTTTCCTTTCGCAAGATTCTGGAAAATCCCAAAATAATTCAGCTCACCGCTCACATTTCGCTACAAGGAAGATCACATAAGTTTTACTCAAACATTACAAAAGGATATTTATTCACGAGGGTTACGGAATTCCAAAATACTTCAATAAGTCGGAAACATAATCCGAGTGAACTAAACTAAAATGATGATTCTTATAATCTACGGTAATCAAATTAAATAATTGGATCATTTCAGGCATCCAAAAGCCAAATTAGGGATAATATGTTTTGTTTTGTGAAATCTTAATTGTAAGGTGGATATATATAAACTTATAGATATTCAAAAATGAAAATGTCAATTGGAATTTGGAAGTTTCCACTTAAATTATGAGATTGATTATAATTAACTGTAGGCTCGCTCACACAGTCAAAGGCGATCCTTAATATCGATTTAATTTCGCAACACTGATTGGCAATTTTCTTTTTCTTTGATCTTTTCTTCTTAGCTTTACTGTACTTGAGAGAGTTTTTTCTTATTTGCTGATTATTTGACACTGAACTCGTATTCTTTTTGCATACAAACAGGGAATTACCAGATCGAACATGATTTTTTTCAAGAACTTAGGACTTACCCATCCGTCCGGTCCGTCGAAGGCCTTCGTCGTCCGCTGGATGATGCTTAGGAATAAAATGTTAGGTTAAATCAAGCGTCTGGCATTCCTATGCAACAAATTCGGTCTAAGGGACTCTCAATCCGCATCGAAGAAACTTCTCTGCCCGTATCCGATTCGGGCGGCTATTCCAAGCTGGTCGTGTTTGTCGAATTGTCTCGGTGCCCTTCACGGTGTGCAGCTTTTGAGCCCACGGTGTCTCAAAAATTATCCCTGGCAAATTCTCGGAATTCAAATGTAAAATTCCTTGCTTAGGCTTTCAGCATTCAATTTAATTATGGCTAAGTTTTCAAAAGAACTTATTAGAAACTTCCAAAGATTCAAATATCCACAAAAATTTAACTTACGATAATAAGATTCACAAAACTTTATATTAATTGCTGTCCTAGATGCTCCAGATTAGTAATTAATTAATAATTTGGCTTGATGGCCCAGAAAATTTAAGATTTAAATTTTATATTTTTTTTCTGGAGGAGCAGCGTGGTTTATGCGTCTAGCCAGGGCGGAAGTTCGTCAGAAAAGAGTATGACCAATGCATGTGATCGCGCATGATGCTACTTTGCTAGGGTTGCACTAGTAAAGCTATCGAACTTCTAAGCTCAGCTGATCATTTTTATCGACACAATTACCCACCACTTACTGAAATACAAACTAACGCCTTAAAATTTAAAAATAAAACTAACGGCAGAAACTGGGCACTACAAAAGATTTAACCTACCTACCATTGGTTTATTACGACTTAGCCCATCATGATCGTGTGGCGTTCCTTTCGTTACTGCACTCACATGACCCACATTGGACTATGTGTGTGTGTGTGATGGTGGTGAGGGGAACCCAGGCTAGTCAGCGGCTTCTCCTCGTGCTTTTGCTTACGATTGATATCATTGCATTTGGATCATAAATCACCCTCACTATGATCATCAAACAGAAATCACGGCCCGAAATACCCTTCAATTGATATTGTGACTAGAGTTTTATTGGCCCTGATTAATATTAGCAAAGCAGTCTCTTCCTCCCTCTCACTCCCTCTCTGGCTCTTTGTCTCTCTCTAATAACAAATACGCGATAGGAAAATCAATTTAGTAATACCCCCGAACCCCAAAGTCGGCATAAGACAACGCGTCAACCCATTTTATTTACAATTAGGTGTCTGTCCCATACCACCCCATCCCACACCTCACCCTTCTTTCATACCACCCTTTCTGTGTGTGTGTGTGTGTGTGTGTGTGTGAGTGTGTTTCGAGCAGCTTAAGTGATTTGGGGCGCCTCCTTAGCTGATAGCAAATACCAACCAACCGACCAGCCAACTCATAGAGACATTATCTATTCTATGTCCATGAGCAGAAGCTCACGTATTTGGGTGACGAGCAGAGTAAAGCTTGCAGGAGCAGGCGGAGGAGAGTGACAGAGAGAGAGTATTGGTGGACTAGTGTAGAATAGAGCAGAAAGCCATATCTTTTTTTGAGCATTTAATTCATCGGTAGCCGTAATATTGGGGCCCCGAGTGAATTGGAAATATGTATCTGTATCTGTATATACCACGAACACAAATTCTATTTCTGTAGTCTGTTTCACTATTTGTTAAATTCATAAGCTGCTATATCGTTGCCTATCGGAGGGAGACTATCTACCTATCTATCTATCTCTCTATATAGAAGAAGCGCGGACAGTGCGGACAGCACGGAGTAGACAAGTAGCAAAGCGTCAGTTAATATCAGTTGGTTTTGGATGGTGGGAAGGGGGGAGGGGCGGTGGTGAAAGGGGTTTTCTGTCTGTTATATATGCAATATCTATCTAGCTGTTGCCATATGATATCTATCTATCGGTTACCTATCCATTTATGGCTAAGTAAACCCCAGCACTTGAGGGCTCTTACCCGACTCGACTTTATTCCTGGCGTGATTTTTATGACGACCGCTTAGTCTGTGTCACCATTGAACTGAAGGTCTTTTCAGTCCAACAGGGCTTATAACATTGTTGCAAAACAACCAAATGAAAGATAAAATAAACTAAAAGAATTTTCGAAAGTCTCAACTATTATTAAGCCTTAGCTTAAGTTTAGTCTTGGCAGAATTGAGTACATCAGAAATCGTTTTAGAAGTTCAAGGAGTTAAATCTCTAGGGCTCTTGTTATAAACTGAGTTAACCTTCTGTAACAATAGAAAAAGAAAGTCTCCAAAATATCATTAATAACTATATAATACATTCCCAACCTGTCCCTTTTTTTGACCCTCTTGTAATGCTTTTCCATGTGTCTTTTCCTTTGTATCTTTGTAGGTAACGCTCTCACAGATTTGTCGCAGTTCGCATCAGAATACATATGCCATGCCCGGTGGGGATATATCGGATGATTTGCGTCGCAAATTCGATCAATGGTGGTCAAATCAACTCTCTCCCCAGGCCACAGCCATGACCCCCAAAATGTTGCCCTTCATGACAGCGCCGTCTGCTGTGCCGGTGGGGGCAGGACCCAATGAATTGGTCGATTTTCTTGTGGGAGTGGGCACTGCAGCAATGGCTGCAGCTTCCGCAGCAGCAGCTCATGCCGGTTCCATGGGCAGCCGAGAGAGTTTGTTGCTGGCCAATGAGACAGTGGCCGCTGCCTATCATCCCAGTGTTGGACAGGGTGGGGCTGGGGGTGTGGCTGCTGGTCCCGGTCATCATTCTGGCATGCTTGTACATCCATCTATGCATCCGGCCATGCATCCTTCGATACATCATCATCATCATCATGGAGGATCACATGCTCTTCCTGAGTATGCCAATTAGAAGACTCGCATGCGAACCAGTTTCGATCCGGAAATGGAGTTGCCCAAATTTCAGAAATGGTTCCAAGAGAATCCCCATCTTTCACGCCAGCATATTCAGAATTATGTGGTGCAATTAAATGCCTTGGAGTCGCGTCGAGGTCGCAAGCCTTTGGATGTCAATAATGTGGTCTACTGGTTTAAGAATGCTCGCGCAGCCCAGAAACGGGCCGAGATGAGGGGCAATGTGACCACCACAATGAGTGCCCTGGGACACGCGGCCATGAACGGTTATCTGAGTCAGCATCATGGAGCCCAATTAGGGCAGAACTCCAGCTCGAGTGCTGGTAGCCAGCCCAGCATGAGCATGGGCAATCTGTCGGGCAAGTCGCATGATTATCTCAAGAGTCCCATGAGCTTGAAATCAGAAGATATTGATACCATGTCCCAGCATTCCAATGATATGGATGAGGAGGCGCCTGTGAGTCGGTCAAATACTCCACAATTGCCGCTCTCCCTGACCACCCACGAGACGAATCGGAATTCCCCGCTCATGGATGGCGATGAGGAGCACGATGACGATGAGGCCACAGCACCCACAAGAGCTAAGAGTGAAATTAGCGATGTGATCAATGGCAATGTGCATAGGGACGAACGCCAACAGCAACAGCAGCAGGAGAAATCCAATGAAGAGCACAAGGATGACATTTCCAAGGAGCATACGGAAGGTGGACATAACGAGCAGGATCATGAGCAATTACCCGATGATTCGGCTCTCAATCACAACAACAATGAGAATAAGTTGACCACCCCGAAATGCCGCAGCACACCCAAAGAGGAGGAAGATGATCTGGATATGGATGACGATGACTTGGAGGACAATGACAATGAGAACGATGCCAGTCATTTGGATGAATTTCGTTCCCCCTCGCCGGCCATGGATGGCAATTTGGTGGCCGCCTCGCACAAGGATCAACAATTGCCCTTTCCATGGTACCCAATTCGATGTTCTCGCAATCCTTCATGTACATGAGCCATTACATGCCAGCATTTGGCCAGGCGGCAGCTGCGGCGGCGGCAGCTGCATCAGCTGCGGCTGGTATGCAACCGAATGCATACCGGGGCCGGGCTCAATCTCTCGAGCATCTGGAATGAGGAGCGACGCAAAAGGAATCGCACTTTCATCAATCCGGTCACCGAAGTGCCCAAATTGGAGCAATGGTTTGCCATGAACACGCATCCGTCGCACAATTTGATACTCAAATACACTGAAGACTTGAACACCATGCCCTACAGGTGAGCATCAACGAGAACCCAATCCAGTAAGACCCTTTGCTAACATATTTCGTGTTCTTTCGTTTTTGTTTGGCATCTTTTTAGGCAAAAATTCCCCGGCCTGGAGAGCAAGAATGTGCACTTCTGGTTCAAGAATCGCCGTGCTAAATGCAAACGTCTCAAGATGTCACTCTATGACAGCAGTCAGTGTGCCCAAATGGGCACTCTAGCTTTCTGCTCTCTGACGTGACGGTCGTGTTTTTGCATAGCTCCTGAGTTTTTATTAATATTTATTGTTTTTTCTCAATTTTTAATTGTGCTTAATTTGTTTACACTTCCGCTGGTGTTGTTCGCTTGACTCCCTTGTGTTTTATTTCCATAATTCGCCAAATTAATCAGTTTAAACAGTTTTTTCTTTTTCGTGATTAGTGTTTGGTGCATTTACATATTTTTTTTTCTTTTTTTTTTCTCTTTCGTCATTGCTTCTGCAGTTGCTCCCCTCATCGCCCCCATTATACCATCAGTGCTAGTGGCTTTGTTGTTCTCTCTGCTTTGTGCTTGTGCTTAGCTTCTCTCCCGCGTAATCACTTTTGTAAGGCCGCCTCTCAAAGCTCGGCTTATAACTGTTCTTGCACTCTCTGTTGTGCTGTGCACTCTAGCTATCTCTTTGTTTTATTTGTAATTATTGATTATTTATCAATAATTATCTTTGTGCTGTGAATTTAATTTTTCTATATAGTCTTATATATATATAATTTTTTTTGCCTTTCTTTCGGCTTTTTAATGGCTTGTTGTCTACCTAATTGCAAACATTCTGATCGTTTTGATGATCAGTATAGAGCAATATCTTGTTGGCTCTGCGATAATCTTATTCACTTAAAATGTGCTGGCCTCAATGGCCGCGACTACGACAAATTTTCTGGTTTGTCTGTGTCTAAGCCTGAGCTTGGCTTAATGCGCTGGACTTGCCCATCTTGTGCCAGCCAGCAGCTTGATTTTAGCCGTATGTATAGGGATCTTCGTTTAAGGTTTCTTTCTTTAAACAAACTGGCCAAACAGCTGTCAAACGAGTGTGACTCTAGCGTTCAATTATTGTCGCAATTCAAATTTGTTCCACCTTCTGAGAAATTGCACAAGAAATGTACCCTTGAGTTGCCTCGTAAGCAATCGCCAGCTCTCTCTATTACTTCCTCTCCGATTTTACTTTCGCCTACACCATCTTCTTGTCCCTCTTTATGCTCTTCTTTTCAGATTGAAGTACCCATTACAAGCCCTGGTGTACCTCAATCTATCCCTCACGGGAACTCTGATCAATCACAGGATCATGCCGGCTCTCAATCACTTGCGGATCCCAATGCTCCTCCGCCTCCACTAACTGTAATGCCTCATCGCAAACAATTATTTATTTCTAGGCTTGCTCCAGATACTTCTGAGTCGTCTGTGGTAATATTTGCCCTGCTAAGGTTTTAATTCAAAAGTTTAAGTTTTCTAGGCCTCGCGAAATCTCCTCTTTTAAAATTACAGTACCAAATGAGTACTTCTCAGCTATGGTTGACCCTAATTTTTGGCCAGAGGGCCTAGTTGTACACGAGTTTGCGCCCAATAAGCGCTCTCGTCCGTTGCCTGTCCACCTTCCTACTTTATCTTCTGCTTCAAAAAACTAATAACGTCTAGTCTTTGCATTCATTATCAAAATGTAAGAGGACTTCTTACCAAGCTGTCGAACCTTTTCTGTGATAGCCAAACCTTTTAAGCTGACATATTAGCTTTCTCTGAAACTTGGCTTAACTCCTCTGTTCTAGATAATGAAATTCTTTCTAATAATTTTATTTCTTATAGGCTTGATCGTGTTGGTCGTCGTGGCGGTGGAGTACTCATTGCTGTAAACTCGAATCTGTCTTCAAGTGTGGTGCCGATTGATCTCCCCTTAGGTATTGAGTTTATTTGCGTCGAAGTTACATGTTCTAACTTTAGCCTATATATCTCTTGTTCTTATATTCCTCCAGCTTCTGATATCATGATCTACGTGCACCATGCTGATGCTTTACGAACTATTTTTGGTCGTCTTAAAGATCGTGATGTTCTTATAGTTTTAGGTGATTTTAACTTGCCTAATATTTCTTGGCTTGTTGATGATAATCTATCTTTCTTAATTCCTTCATCTCAACATGTTTTTCTTGATAGCCTACTTGAATGTCCACTATATCAGTTGAATTCTTTCCTTAACTGCTATAAAAGAATCCTTGATCTTGTTTTTGTCTCTGATCCCACTGTTAGTGCTGTATCGCAAACACAGCCACTAGTGAAACCTGAAGATCCTTATCATCCTACCATTGAAGTTACTATTTCTTACAATTCCGTTACTAATTTATTTAAAAACATCTCAAATTCTCGTCGTAGATGTTTTCGTAAAACAAATTTCAATCTTCTTAACAGCCTTATTTTCTCTTTTGATTGGTCGTTTCTATTTGAGTGCTGCGATATAGATTGTGCAGTGAAGTTTTTCTATTCTGCTCTTAATTCTCTAATTGATAAATGCGTTCCTTATGTGAATGTCTCTACCGTCTCCAGCTCGCCAGTCTGGTTCACACGTAGGCTCTCTAATCTTCGTAACATTAAATCGAGATATTTTAAAAGATTTAAAAAAACTGGTTCGCGACTTGACTATGCAAATTATTGTATAGCCAAATCTCAATTTTGTCTCTTAAATACTCAATGCTACAACAATTATCTCGTTCGCTGTAAGGCTAAATTTTATAATAACCCCAAAAGATTTTACAACTTTGTCAATTCCAAAAGACGCTCTAATGTCCTACCTTCCACCTTCAGACTTAACGACCAGTCTGCTAATAATGATTTAGATATTGCAGATCTGTTTGCTAATTTTTTTCAGTCGACATATTCTACTACTGTTTCGGATCCCACCCCTATCCCTTTTCAATCCCACATTTAAATTGTATGTTTTTTCCCAGTATTACTGAAGACTGTATTCTCTCTAGCTTGTCATCTATGAAGTCTTCCTTCGTTCCCGGGCCTGATGATATACCTAGTTGCATCCTTAAAATGTGTTCTATTTCTCTATCTAAGCCTTTAGCTCGGTTATTCTTTATATCGAGTGAGACTTGTAGATTTCCTGATATTTGGAAGGAGTCATTTATTATTCCGCTTTTTAAAAAGGGTAGCAAATCGGATGTTTCCAACTACCGTGGCATTGCCAAACTTTCGGCAATACCTAAACTGTTTGAGAAAATTATTACGTCTTCTCTTCAACATCTATCCAGATCCACTATTTCTCCTTGTCAGCATGGTTTCATGAAAGGTCGTTCGTCGCTTACCAACCTTTTAGAATTGACTACCCTTGTACACCATGGCTTCCGTAAAAAGTGTCAAACTGATGTTATTTATACTGACTTCAGTAAGGCTTTTGATACGGTTGATCATTCTTTGCTTCTCGCGAAACTTAACATCATGGGTTTTTCACCAAAATTATTGGGTTGGTTAAAGTCGTATCTTATTGGCAGAACCCAAAAGGTGTCTTTTCGTTCCTCGATATCTAAAACTGTTCGAGTTACGTCAGGTGTACCCCAAGGCAGTCATCTGGGCCCACTATTATATACATTGTTTATAAATGATTTGCCTTTGGCCTTGGCGCATTCACGCGTGCTCATGTTTGCGGATGACGACAAGATTTGTTATTCCTATAATGATCCTTCTTTCCAACAGTACTTGCAATCAGATCTCGATGCGTTCTGTGATTGGTGCCACGTTAATAAATTACACCTTAATGCCTCTAAGTGTTCTTTTATGACTTTCAGTCGTTTGTCTCCGCTCCTAGCTCATTACTCTATTAAGTCTGTTCTGTTAGATTGTGTTCCATCATTCAAAGACTTAGGCGTTATGTTTGACCCTAAACTTTCATTTAATGTTCATATTTCTTCAATTGTCAACAGAGCAAGCAGCCTTCTCGGCTTCATTAAACGTTGGGCCAAAGAATTTGATGATGCCTATGTAACAAAGGTTTTATACACTTCGTTAGTTCGCCCTACTCTAGAATATTGCTCGCCAGTGTGGAACCCGCAATATGATGTTCACCAGCGTAGTATTGAATCGGTACAGAAGCTATTCCTTAAGTTTGCGCTACGCGGTCTAAATTGGGACCCGGGTCCTCGCCTACCTTCTTATTCTGACAGACTTCTTCTTATTAATCTTCCTTCACTTTATAACCGTAGGCTTGTTTTTGGCATTCTCTTTCTCCATAAACTAGTCAACGGCGAAGTCATTTCTACCAATTTACTAGATACGCTGTATTTTTGTGTTCCCTCACGTCGGACCAGAAACTTTTTTCCTATTCATCTTAGTAGATGTCTGACTAACTACTCTCTTCACGAACCTCTTCGTGTTCTTTGCCAATCTTTTAACAACCTTTCTCACCTTATCTCTCCTCATCTTTCTGCCACTTCTCTTCGCGCTATACTTTTTAATCATCTACAGCGAAACCAATGAAAATATTCTGGACTTGGATTGGCTGCAACTCATCCCTGGCCACATTGGCCACCAGCCAACGGCCAACTCCGGCCTTATGAAAAAACGTTTATATGCATAACTCGACTGTTTTCTATCCGATTTCTTTTGATCAAATTTGGTATTTTGCTAGATATGAGTATTAAATTTAAGTGTGCCAAATTTGGTTGCATAAGGTAAAAAAATACGGGAGATAATCAAGTTTTTCAAATTACGGGGGCGGAAAAGGTCGTGGCAAAGTTTCCATACAAACAAAATGTGTGCATTTACTAAGCGAATATACATACCAAATATGGTGGCTCTAGCTGGAAAAGTTTTTGAGATAAACGCTTTTTTTAAATTGCGGGGGCGGAAAGGGGCGTGGCAAAAATTTGAAATAAACTTGATCACTCTACATACTACACGAGTCTACATACCAGATTTGGTGGCTCTAGCTCTTACAGTCTCCGAGATCTAGGTGTTCATGCGGACAGACGGACGGACGGACAGACGGACAGACGGACGGACAGACGGACATGGCTAGATCGACTCGGTTGTTGATCCTGATCAAGAATATATGTACTTTGTGGGGTCGGAGATGCTTCCTTCTGCCTGTTACATACATTTTGGCGACTTTAATATACCATTTCACCCTATGGGTGTGGTATAAAAAGGAATATTTAGAGAAAACTAGATAAACTACTTATACTTCTAGCCACATACTAATTTAGTATGTGTTAGATTTAGCATATAGATACGATATGATTCAAATATAATTTATAATCGCAATGAAAATCAACCACAACTTTAATTGTTATCAAATATTTCTTAATTCTCTCTCTGCAAAATCAACCCTGCTCTATCTCTTTCTCTGTTCCCCACTATCTCTCTCTCTCTCTCTCTCTCTCTCTTTTCACTTGAGCGTTAAAGTTATTAACGAACCAAAGAAAAGCCAGTTTAGGTTTTTTTGTGTAAAATCTGTAAATAAATTTAATAAATATATAAATAATAAATATATATACTAAGGATCCGCCTAACTAATTTTTAAGTTCTTATTCGTTGTACACACACACACACATACATACATACATACAAACAACGAAAAACACACACAGAGATTCACATATATACCCAATCGAAACGGTATTTAATACCGAAACAAAAATATTTTCTGTTTCATTTATGTTTCTTGGCGAAAATTAAAAAAATTAAGAACTTCATCTACAATTAACTTAGCTATACATATATACAAAAATGTTAAAAAAAAAAAGAAATTGTTCCATTAGTTATTTGAGCGCGCACCCCCCTCTCCCTACTTCCCTCCAGCATTACTACAAAATCTTAAAAAAAAAAACAAAAAAGGGAATAAAAAGTAAATTAAATACAAATATAATATGTAATTTATTACCAAGCATGATACCAACACAAACAGACACACACACACACACACACGAAAATTAACCCTTCATCTATAGGTACACACATAGATACATAAATAGTTATATATTAAATATTCCCAGCAAATTTTTAAATGATTCAATAAATACAATTTTAAATGTCAAATTTAAACTAAATTGTTTATGCCCAACCGGGCAACACAAGGGTTAAAGGAGGCGGAAGCTTTCACCTCGCGCCGCTCTCCCGATGATGCCCATCGCTCTCCCCACAAAAGAACTCCCCACACTTCGCTCCAAGCGGGGCTTGCTCTTAAGTAAGCTAAGATCCTCTCGAAGCATTAGCATCGGTGGAATTTCATCCATATTTCAAGCTAAGTAATTTTTTCCAAATTATAGGTATATGAGTACATGTACATGCCTCCAGCATCCGTACCCATACTCACATACATATAATTGTTGCCCTTGATTCTCCTAATCCAAGTAAAATTACTTTCGCGCAAATTTTTCCTCCTCAAAGGAGAGAAAATTTTAGTCCCCAAATTTTCATACATATATAAGTGTCCAGTACATAAGGCGCCATATTGGTTCGCCCACTTCAAGTTTTTTTTTCCTCGCACTTTGGCATATATAGGCCAAGTATATAAGGCGCCATATTTTATTTGCCTATTTCCAATATATATTTTTTCGCAATTTCAAAAAAAATATTAACACATATGTATGTATGTATGCAGTGAATCAAACCTACGAAATTAAAAGTGATCTCCTACATATAAAATATACATATGCATGCAGAGTGTGTAAATGTGACAAAAAATTACAAATTTATCCAGTGCTACATTAAATCCAAAAATAAAGGTTTTGTGCAAATACAGTCCACTCCTGGGAAAAGTGTGCGCGCAGTGAAAGGTGGTTTCAACGAAGAGAAGAAAATTTTCAATACAACTAATAAAGATTTAAAAAAAAAAAAAAAAAAAACCAAAGTGAACCACCCTCTCACGTATAAAAGCCACACTTAGACATTTCTGGTGTCCCGCGACACCCTATAAAGTTGGGGCATATCGGTTAGACACAGCAAAAGAATATATAAAAAAAAAAAAATTTTAAATACATATACTCCAACATTTTACATATCCATACACACACATATATATACATATTTTCCATACATAAAATTTTACATATATATATTCATATCCATATACATATACATATTTTTCCATACATAAAATTTTACATATTGATACTCATATACATATCCATACATATATTCCACAAAAATTTCTAATTTTTTCGCACACAAATATATTTTTCCATCAACGCGAACAAAATCCCGGTACCCCCTTGCAGCCTATACACATACATACATACGTGCATACATAAGTACCGCTTAACTGCAGTATAGCAGCACAGCTGCAAGCTCATGTGCCAAAGACCGGCACAAAGCAAACGACCAAAAGTAGCTGTGCTATATACCCTAGGTTGGCAGGCACTTTGTGGGGTATATATGTTGAAGGGTCACGTTGAGGAAAAATCGAATAATATTTAATTATTAAAAATTTGTGTTCCGCGCTTTTGTTTATTCTGATTCCAAAGCGTTTCAAGTCGTATCTTTGGTTCTATTTCAATTCCAAAGTATTCCCACGCGTTCCAAGTCGTATCTTTGGAGTTAGATTCCAATTCCAAAGTGTTTCCACGCGTTTCAAGTCGTATCTTTGGTTCTATTTCAATTCCAAAGTATTCACACGCGTTCCAAGTCGTATCTTTGGAGTTAGATTCCAATTCCAAAGTGTTTCCACGCGTTTCAAGTCGTATCTTTGGTTCTATTTCAATTCCAAAGTATTCCCACGCGTTCCAAGTCGTATCTTTGGAGTTAGATTCCAATTCCAAAGTGTTTCCACGCGTTTTCAAGTCGTATAGAAGAGAAGAAAATTTTCAATACAAATAATAAAGATTTAAAAAAAAAAAAAAAACGAAAGTGAACCACCCTCTCACGTATAAAAGCCACACTTACAAGGGGAACTTCAGGTATGCGAATCACCGATTTGGATGAATTTTGGATATGTTGTAGAATACCCCGTCATTTGAAGCTGTGTGAAATATTTCGGCGCACTATTCTATATTTTCCTAATAAATCGGCTTTAAAGTTATAGCTTTGGTGACTTATAAGTAAAACGCCAAGTGGTCTACAAGCAGCTCGATGGTGTAAGGGGTAGAGGTCCTGCCTTAAATCGACGGAACTCTGGTTCAACCCCCGCCCGAAGCTAGGTAGTTTTGGGTTTTCATTTTTTTTTTTTTGCTTTTTCAATAATTATTTTTGTCTAATAGCGAAATAGGTCTTTTGATGATTTGTAATTGGAAACATTTTTTATGTATATTGAAATTATTGTAGATGCAAATTATTATTATTAACTTGTACTCTTTAGGTAATACCAGCTATACGCACGCCATTATGTACTGTTTTTTAGGTAAGTTTAAAATATGATAAAGAGAATGCAAAACTCCTTAACGCTTATAGAAGAAAATCGAGAAATTTCATCAAAAGAAGACTGTACTAAAGTAAAATCCCCGTCAAAGACGGGGCAATTCCACTTGTCATCTCTGGTTCGCTTCTGATTAGAAAGTGGTTTTCCAAAATTTTTATTTCGTTTGTTTCCTTAAAATTGGTTTAAAGTTGGTATGTTTTTGCACAAAAGCATTATTTAAACATATTCATAGTCTTGAGAAAATATACATACGGGTATCATGTTTTTATGATTTATATCACAACAAAAAATGTGAAGGCAGAAGTTAATTAGTCTATTTTGCGTCTATATTATATATATGTTTTTGTAAAGGCATAAAAAATGAATCCAATCAAAAATCATCAAAAGACCTATTTCGCTATTAAACAAAAATAATTATTGAAAAAGCAAAAAAAAAAAAATGAAAACCCAAAACTAACTAGCTTCGGGCGGGGGTTGAACCAGAGTTCCGCCGATTTAAGGCAGGACCTCTACCCCTTACACCATCGAGCTGCTTGTAGTCCACTCGGCGTTTTACTTATAAAATATAGAATAGTGCGCCGAAATATTTCACACACCTTCAAATGACGGGGAATTCTACAACATATCCAAAATTCATCCAAATCGGTGATTCGCATACCTGAAGTTCCCCTTGTTAGACATTTCTGGTGTCTTGCGACACCCTATAAAGTTGGGGCATATCGGTTAGAACCAGCAAAAGAATATATAAAAAAAAAAAAATTTTAAATACATATATATACATATACTCCAACATTTTATATATCCATACACACACATATATATACATATTTTCCATACATAAAATTTTACATATATATATTCATATCCATATACATATACATATTTTTCCATACATAAAATTTTACATATTGATACTCATATACATATCCATACATATATTCCACAAAAATTTCTAATTTTTTCGCACACAAATATATTTTTCCATCACCGCGAATCCCGGTACCCCCTTGCAGCCTATATACATACATACATACGTGCATACATAAGTACCGCTTAACTGCAGTATACCAGCACAGCTGCAAGCTCATGTGCCAAAGACCGGCACAAAGCAAACGACCAAAAGTAGCTGTGCTATATACCCTAGGTTGGCAGGCACTTTGTGGGGTATATATGTTGAAGGGTCACGTTGAGGAAAAATCGAATAATATTTAATTATTAAAAATTTGTGTTCCGCGCTTTTGTTTATTCTGATTCCAAAGCGTTTCAAGTCGTATCTTTGGTTCTATTTCAATTCCAAAGTATTCCCACGCGTTCCAAGTCGTATCTTTGGAGTTAGATTCCAATTCCAAAGTGTTTCCACGCGTTTCAAGTCGTATCTTTGGTTCTATTTCAATTCCAAAGTGTTTCCACGGGTTCAAGTCGTATCCTTGGTTCTATTTCAATTCCAAAGTGTTTCCACGGGTTCAAGTCGTATCTTTGGTTCTATTTCAATTCCAAAGTGTTTCAACCCGTTCCAAGTCGCATCTTTGGAGTTATATTTCAAATCCAGTGTATTCCCACGCGTTCCAAGGCGTATCTTTGGAGTTAGATTCCAATTCCAAAGTGTTTCCACGCGTTCCAAGTCGCATCTTTGTAGTTATATTTGAATTCCAAGGTGTACCAAGCCGCTCCTAAGGTTTTTTTGGCAGTGTTCCAAGTCATTCCAAACGTACCAGCTCGTTTTCTGGATTTTCAATCTATTTCAAGGCGTTTCAAAGCCGTTCTCTAAGTGGTTTGGTAGCGTTCCAGTTTTTCCCAAAAGTTCCAGTTGGTCTTTTTGGCTAATTTTCAAGCCGTGCCAAACCAGCTCACCACTTTATAACCGCCGCTCGCTGGTGTTATGAGCCCGTCAAAGGACGAGAAAGCAGCTGAGAACACTGCAGCCCCGAGCAAATCCTCAATTGCTGCTCCAGGTCAGCGCCAGAGGAGTACCAGCCCTACTACTCCTCCTTCCCGAGCATTTCAGACCCTCTCTAGTCCATTAACTCTCACGTCCGCACCATCGAGCACGACCTTTCAGCAAGCCACGTCAGAGCCACGACGAGCAAGCCAAAAAGAGGTCAAATCGTTGGTACCACTTCCACAGATTTTGGTAACCGCCCTAAGAGTCACTCGGTCCGAAACCAAAAGGGTTTTAGCTGCTTCCACGTCGTGATCGAGTTCAAGCGTTGTGGGAGAAGGTCGAGCAGGAATATGAGAAATGCGAGGCACTCACAGATGGTAAAGACGATAACTCTGAAGATTTAGCCATCCAAGCTAAATATGTCAAATGCTATCAAGTTTACGAGCGATGCACGGCTCGATTAAACGAGCTTATCCATGAAGGGTCTGCTCCTACTCCTCCGAACCGTCATGCGCCTACCTCTGCACCAGCAGAACGAGGCTGTCGATTGCCACCCATTGACACAGAAGTCTTTACGGGAGATTACTTAAAATGGCCCACGTTCCGTGACTTGTTTACAGCCATCTACATAAGCGATTCGCGAATTTCCCCCGTTGAAAAGCTGTACCATCTCCTAGCGAAAACGAGGGGTGAAGCCAACCTCATTGTAGCAAAATTCCCGCTTACAAATGATGGTTTTGAAACGGCTTGGAACGCACTCAAACAGCGTTTCGAAAATAAGCGACTTATCGTGAACAGCCAATTCTGAGCACTTCTTGACCTGCCTCAAATTTCCCATGAGTCCGGAAAAGCATTACAGGATCATCAGAATGCTCTGCAGGCATCCATTCGCGCTTTTGAGCACTGTGGCCTGCCAGTAACCACTTGGGGAGGCATGTTCGTATTTTTCTGTTCCGTCAAATTGCCAAAGAATACTTTCATTATGGGAACAATCTCGAGAGACAAGACTGCCATTCCAGAGTGGCAAATGATGGACGATTTCCTCACTGAGCGGTTCCGTACGCTCGAAGCAGTGGAAAATACAACTGCAATGGCTATTTCGGTTCCCACACCGAAACCTCCACGAAATCCGCTTCCAGCCACCCGAAAGGCTAATACATTTGAAGCCAAGGTAACCACCAAACCAAAATCCTGTGATCTCTGTATGAAGGAGAATCACCCGGTGCGTCGATGTCCCCGCTTCCTTCAGATGACGGTGCCAGAGAGGGTGGCATACATAAAGAAAAAGTCCCTTTGTCTGAACTGTTTCGCAAGAGGACATCAAGTAAAAGATTGTCCGAGTCAGCACAATTGCTTCACGTGCAAGGGGCGTCACAATACGCTCTTGCACAAGGACGCCCGACCGGAGAATAATCCAACGCCGGTCCCAGCCCAGTTCGCACAATATTGTCCGGACTTACTTTACCTCTGAGGCAAGGTCCTCACGAGATAAGTTGCTAGGTACAGCCATCGTGGACTTTTGGCACAAGGGCACTACTTATGCTTCACGGGCCCTATTAGACCCGGCTTCGGAAGCCAATTTCATATCCGAAAGAATGTTCCGACTCATGAAGTTACCATTCCAAACTGTCAGGGCCGAAGTGACAGGCATTAACGGAAAGGTCAATAGAACCTTGAAGGTCTGTCACATAAGCATTCGGTCATCGCATGGACCTCCAGTCCAGATAGAGATAGAAGCTTTTGCCTTGTCCCAAGTTGCTGATGATTTGCCGTCATGTACGATAGCCCAAGCCACACTGGAAGGAATGCCCAATATTCCTCTAGCCGACCCCTACTTCAGATTAAAGGCAAAGATCGATCTACTTCTTGGCATTGATGTCATACCAGCGGTGACTCTTTCCGGCATCCAGACCGAAGTGTGCGGATCTTTAAAGGCTCAAGAGACGAGATTCGGTTGGGTCATTTCAGGCCCGTTGCAAGGGGTCCCCGTTAGTTTTAATGTGCCGCGTTCACCACGAGGGTCGCTGTTAGCAGAGAGGAGGGACTTGAAACTCTTCTCACAAGGTTTTTGGAGGTGGAGGATCTACCGGGCAAACCGGTAGAAGACTCTGACTCTGTTTGCGAGGTCAATTTCCAGAAGACCACAAGAAGAGATGTTTCGGGGAGATATACGGTCTCACTTCCGTTTCAAGATCCAACCAACATCAACCTTGGTCATTCCAGACCAGGGGCATTGGCTCAGTTCCTAAAAAACGAAAGCCGGCTCCTTAAAAATATTCCGGCAAAAACTGAGTATGACGCCGTCATCCAAGAATATTTGGACTTGGGCCACATGCGTCAGGTTCCATTTGACGGCACTAATAACAATTTTTATTTGCCACACCATGCGGTTTTCAAGCCCGACAGCACCACAACAAAGGTACGGGTAGTGTTTAACGCCTCTAGCAAGTCCACCAACTGAGTAAGTCTCAACGACATACTTTACCCTGGTCCGGTACTTCAGTCCGATCTCACTACTCAGATCTCAAGTGGCGTTTTTTCCGAGTAGTTTTCAATGCCGACATCACAAAAATGTACCGCAAAATTATGGTCGATCCAATCCATACGCAAGTGATGTACAATCCAAATTTCCTTTGGCTAGCGATATTATCAAGTCCTATATGTATGTCGATGATGTCCTGGCAGGGGCTCATAATGAAGCAACGGCAATCGCAATGGTCAATGAACTTCAAGACGCTCTTGGTTCAGCTGGCTTTCCTTCGCGCAAGTGGACATCGAATGTGAAGAGCGTGCTCAGTTGCATTCCAAAGAGTCATTTACTGAATGCTGATTTCCTCGATATCGAAGAGGCTAGCACAGCGAAAACACTGGGAATCCGATGGAAAGCGACTACGGATGAGTTTTATTTTGTCATCTCACCCCAAGATGTCAAGTCAGCTATACTAAGCGAGAAGTCCTCGGGCAGATCGCCAAGTTATTCGATCCCGCTGGCTGGCTGGCTCCCTTTGTGATTCAAGCCAAGGTGTTTATGCAAGAGCTTTGGCTACAAGAGCTAGGGTGGGATGATCAATTGCCCAGTGAAGTCCATCACATTTGGCAGGATTTTACAAAGAGCTACTCCTTCCTTGACCAGATCCGAATTCAACGATGGGTTCTTCATGACCCAAATTCCGACATCCAATTCCATTGTTTTTGCGATGCGTCACAGCGGGCTTATGGTGCCGCAATTTACGTGCGCGTTAGCAATGACCAAGGCATATCATGCTGCCTTCTTGCAGCGAAATCTAGAGTAGCCCCGGTTAAAACGGTTTCATTGCCCCGCCTTGAATTATGCGGAGCCACACTTTTAGCTGAACTGGCAGCTGCAGTTCTTCCGCAACTTCCAGTTAATAATGCGGAGGCTTTTTATTGGTCAGATTCCACCGTCGTACTGTCGTGGTTAAATAAGCCACCCTGCACTGTTTGTCCTGTTTGTCGCAAATCGGGTAGCAAAAATTGTGACGGCAACAAATGACGCCCTATGGAATCACGTTCGTTCAGAGGACAATCCAGCAGATCTCCCTAGCCGCGGCCTGAGTGCGCAGGAACTGGTACACAAGGATTTGTGGTGGCACGGCCCACCATAGCTACGGGAACCACAAGAGTCCTGGCTGCGAGCGACACCACTCCCACTAGAAACTACCTTGGAGAAGCGGGTAGTGAGGGGAGGTGACCTCTAGCGAGATCAATCAAGAACTCCAGGCGTTGATCCGAGTCACTCAGCGTGATTACTTTCCGACGGAACATCGGTGTCTACAGCAGAAGAAATCTCTGCCCACGTCTAGCACCATTCTCAATTCGAATCCTTTCATTGTCGCATCAGGTGTGATCCGAGCATGTGAGCGCGTGCAACAAGCAGCGGCCCTTAGTTACGATGAGCGTAACCCCATTCTGTTGCCAGTAGTAAGTCCATTGTCCCGGCTGTTGGTGCTTTTCACGCATCAGATCTCTCTTCATGGGGGCAGCCAACTGGTAGTCCGTCTCATCCGACAGAGATACTGGACTCTAAGACTGCGGAATCTAGTAAAATCGGTGGTCAATTCATGCAAAGTCTGTTTGATTTACAAAAGAAGGCTGCAATAACAGCTAATGGGCACCCTTCCGGCCCAGCGAACTACTTTCGCACGTCCTTTCACGACCACCGGGATAGATTTCGCAGGTCCTTTCGACATCAAGAGTTTCACCGGCCGCGCTTGCCGCATATCAAAGGGATATGTGTGTGTCTTTGTTTGCTTTTCCACCAAAGCCATTCACCTTGAAGCAACGTTGGATTTGAGTACCGAAGCATTTCTGGCAGCATTCGCTCGCTTTGTATCGAGGCGAGGGTGTCCCCAGCCAGTTCAGTCCGACAACGGAAAAAACTTCGTAGGTGCATCCAGAGTGCTTGAAAAAGATTTCCTAAGTTTTACCCAGCAGATAATATTATCCCACTACAGCCATCAGAATCTGTCCTGGCATTTCATCCCTCCCGGGGCACCACACATGGGAGGGTTGTGGGAGGCTGGAGTTAAGAGTTTTAAAACTCTGTTCTACAAGGCCACCTCCAACCAAAGGTATACTTTTGAAGAGTTCTCTACGCTGCTGGCTAAGGTAGAGGCTTGTTTGAACTCGCGGCCGATTTCTCCTATGTCTGAAGACCCCACCGACTCTTTAGCTTTGACCCCAGGCCATTTCCTAGTGCGCGGTTCATTGCTATCCGTGACGGAACCTGAAATCAAGGATCAGGTACCGTCTATCATTAACCGGTGGCAGCGTCTGAAGGCCGTGAGTTAGCATTTCTGCACCCGATGGAAAGACGAGTATCTGAAGGAGCTACATAAGCGCAATAAGTGGCGATTCCCTTCTAAAAATCTTGAAGTGGGCGATCTGGTGGTACTCAAAGACGACAATCTTCCATTTAATGAATGGCGTCTCGGGCGAATCCACCAAACACAACCTGGCAGTGACGGCAATGTCCGCGTCGTCGAACTGCTTACCGCTCGCGGTATTGTGAAGCGTCCCGTCGCAAAGTTGATCTTTCTTCCTCCAGAAGAAAGAATTCAAACCCATTACGTAAAACTACAGTAGCGTCCAGCACTTGGTCCTTCCTCCCAATTAAGAAAGGCCGAGCTGCCAGTAGTAATATGTGTATTTTATCGTCCTACATTAATCCGCTTCTTCATTATTTGTCCCGGCAGCTTTCTGATATTCGTCAACCTAGATCCCGTTTCCATGGTTCCGAGACCGCGTTCAGTACAGGCATCGAAAGAGGAGCGCAGATTTTCGCGGGAACTGAGTCCTTCCGTTGCCGAGTCTGTCGCGGAATCCATCCTCTGAAGCGATGCCGTCGCTGCCTGCGGCTGAACGTGGAGAAGAGGATGAGGGCAGTGCTTGCGAATAAGTACTGCGCCAATTGCCTGGCCCACCAACATTCCGGAGGAAGCTGCTTAAGCGGTGATAAGTGCCGAATATGTGAGGAGGATCACCACGCGCTGCTCCACTTCCATGAACAGCCACGTCGACGCACTCCCAGCTCCGTCGTACACCGAGTCACCCCCGAGTCCTCCAGACGAAGGGTCGCACCAACGCCAGCCTCCGATCCAAAACTGACGTTGACCACACTGCTGCAGCACCGCAATCCGCATCTGATGCCCACGGCGATGGTGCGTCTTGAGACGGGGGGAAAAACCTTCGACGTGAAGGTGGACCCTTGTTCTGCGGTATCGTCGATGGCGACGTCACTGGCCACGGCCTTTAAGTTGACAACCGTCAATATAGGGGCAGAGAAAGCGGTGGCAGCAGTGATCCGGTCCCCAATCAGTGAAGGATGGCGATTGGAGGCGATCCTGAAGGTGGTCGATGACTTGTGCTGCCGCACTCCAAGCGGTGGACCGGTGGACCCGCAGATCGCCAAAAAGTTCGAGGCATCGTCCTGGCGGATGATACGTTCTACCGACCGTCGTCAGTGTCTTTGGTCCTGAGCGAGGATGTGATCACGGAGGTCATGTTGCAGGGGAGTCTACCCAGGGTTGGCGGGCGGCCAATTGCGATGCGCACAGTCTTTGGCTGGACCCTGTCCGAGCATGCCATTAGACTGCCTGGGTCTTGCACTCCTGCAAGGGGGGGAGCATGTTTATGCCAACCGGGCAACACAAGGGTTAAAGGAGGCGGAAGCTTTCACCTCGCGCCGCTCTCCGATGATGCCCATCGCTCTCCCCACAAAAGAACTCCCCACACTTCGCTCCAAGCGGGGCTTGGTGCCCTGCTCTTAAGGAAGCTAGTTTTAGTTGAATTATATACCTGAATATACATACAAGTGAAGTGAAATTTCTCTGCGTGTCAACACTTTACTGGGAGAAAAGAGGAAAAAGGGAAAATTCATCTAGCTGCCCCAAACCAGAAGAAAGTTCGACCCCCCTACATAAACATAGATAATTGAGTTTTTCTTCTTTACGGCTTTCTTTTGCAGTTTGAACTAAAAAAATTTCTAACTTTGCTATTGGAAAAAAAGCATGTTAGCTGTGGAATCGAAAAGGTTTCCCAAGTTGCCACAATTCCGACTAAAAAAAGTTGCACAATTTGTTGTTATATTTTTCTGTTTTTATATTTATTAATTATGACAAAAGAATCACTTGGTTTCTGATGCTCCTATCAAGATTGTCCAGTAGAAGTCATCTCAGTTCTGCTCATCCTTTATATGAATGCATGTTTGTACATATAAATGTTAGGTGTGTGAGTGTGTGTCGGTGTGTGTGTGTGCGAGTGCTGCCATTGTTCCTCTAGTGGCCAAATTTCTGAAACTCCCATTCACTATTATCCAAGGGGCAAACTTGACGGGTCTCAGCCAACGTGAAATGCAATGGAAATGGAAGGCATAACTGCAAACGCTATCGTTATCGATCCCCGATTCGCCTGGCCTTCAATACACAGATCCATGATATGATTGCGGCAAATGGCATAATTGTCGACAACGATGTCCCAAGCCAAAGTGCTACAGCATTCCACTTCTTGACCTCGAAACGTTTCTTCTCGCCTGTATTGCTGCTGGAGGGTGCCTCGGGAGCCTCGACTTCTTCTTCTTCATCAACTTCCATTGTATATTAAATCGAATTAATTTAATTGCGGATTAAACTCCTTTCTCGGCAAAAGGTGGCGCAGCAATAAAATATATAACCCACTGCTAGGAATAATATCAATCTAATATCAATTTATCGATTAATTAAAAAATATGATAAAAACACAAATGCTCGATATATTGCCATCACCTATCGGCCCTCAGATTGCTGTTCGATATATTGCAATCACTAGACCTATCGGCCCTCAAATTGCTGCTCGATATATTGCCATCACTAGACCTATCGGACCTCAGATTGCTGCTCGATGTATTGCCATCACTAGGCATATGGGACCTCAGATTGAGGGAAATACGTACCTTTGCTTGTGTGCACTCACTTTTTTTTTTTAGCGGACGTTGACGATACTATGCGCAGTACGTTCAAGTGGCCCCTACGACACCAGGACAAAGCCTGTTACGGCGCGAGCCCAAGCAGATAACTGCCCACCTCCCACCCGACCGACCGAGGGAGGTGGTTTTGTCCATCGCGTGGACAAAATACACAATAGAAAAGACAGACAAACACATAATACTAAAGCTATCTATTAACTAAATGGGATAGGATAGATGTTTTAAGCATATTAATAGAAAACTCTGAGCCGATTACAGGGAATAGAAGATTGTAATCAGAGCAGAGGACCCTAAAAGGTTCATGCATAGCATAGTTAGAAGAACAACGACTAAGGGATAAAGGTATTAAATGATGTCTACTCCGTCTACATGGAAAAATTAAAACATCTATCCTATCCCATTTAGTTAATAGACAGATTCACCTGAGCTAATAACTCAGGCGAGTCGATGTCACCAATTAGGAGCTTGTGCATAAAAATGACACCAAGCATAATTCTACGGTTAGTTAGGGACGGAAGGTTAATCAAGAGAAGTCTACTAGAATACGAAGGCAAATTGACATTGCGATCCCAGCTTAAGCCACGAAGAGCAAATAGCAAGAACTGCTTTTGAACGGATTCTAGTCTAATCTGGTGCGACTCATATTGAGGTGACAAATGCAAGATCCATACTCTAAAATAGGACGGAACAAGCGAAGTAAAAGAACTTTAGTTGTATAGGGTCATCAAATTCTTGTGACCATCTTTTAATGAAACCCAGGACACTCATGGCCTTTGCGACCGTGGTGGAAATATGGGTGTTAAAATTTAACTTATGGTCCATAAGTACGCCCAAATCATTCATATTATTTAGACGTTCTAAAGGGCTGTTGTTTAGAAAATAAGTGACCGGTTGAGGAGAGTTACGAAAAAAGTCATTACCTTACATTTGTAGTGTTAAGATTTAGTAGATTAAACTGGCACCAGGATTGAAAGTTTTTAAGATAGCTTGTAGCCGACTAAATGAATCTGTATCTTTATAAGTAAGACAAAGCTTGACATCGTCAGCATACATAAGCACACGCGAATGAACAATGACTGATGGAAGATCGTTAATAAATAGTGTGAAGAGCAGAGGGCCAAGATGACTACTTGAGGTACACCAGAAGTCACAGAAATGGAAACGGAAAAAGAACACTTAAAAAGTACCTTCTTTTTTCTATTTGTTAAATATTCTCGAACCCAAGAAAGGAAAAGGGGTGTCGCTCAGCTTAGAAGCAATAGGGTATGATTAACGGAATCAAAGGCTTTGCTGAAGTCAGTGTATATGACATCAGTTTGTTACCCATTTTTGAACCCCTTGATAATTATTGATGTAAATTCTAAAAGGTTAGTGGTTGTAGATCTACGTTTCACAAACCCATGTTGGGATGGCGAAAAATATAGAGCTGCAAATATGTTGCAATTGAGAAGTTATATAATTTTCTCAAAAGCTTTCGGAATAGCGGACAATTTTGAGATACTCTATAGTTAGAGGCTTCGGACTTTTTGCCATTTTTATGCAGAGGAATAATATACGACTCCTTCCAAATAGATGGAAAGAGGAAGATTCTACAGACAATAGAAACAATTTTAAAATGGGTTTACATAATGCGTTGCACAGAACCTGAGTACACATCCAGGAATACCGTCTGGCCCGGAGAATAAAACAGGTTTAACTAATTTAAGTTTCGCTAAGAATAGAACTTTCATCAATCACTGGATTGAAATGCAATTAGCCTTTTTAAATGATAAGGATACGGACTTGCTCGATATTCCGTTGAGGAATAAGTTGTTTTGAAAAACTCGGCAAACATATCGCAATTGCCTGAATCAGTGCTCGCTTTTTTATTTGAAAAGACAAAAAAGATGGGTGCACAGAAGGTCTTATGTTTAGAATTAACAAAATTATAAATTGTTTAGGGTCAGAAGAAAACTGAAGCTTACACCGCTGAAGATAATACTTATAGCATTGTGTATTAAGCATCATGAATTTTGAACGAGCGACTGTATACAGAGCATAATCTGATGAACGACCTGTTTTTTGAAACTTACCTGCTAAAGCGGGTAAATTAAAATCACCTACAACTATGAGCATGTCTTGACTCGAACTAAAGAGGAGACAAACCAGAATTGCCTCTAAATGATTTAAATATACCACCATGTCTGACAATGGTGGAATATAGGAACAAGTAATGAAAGCATTAAAAATTAAAATTTACTTTAACACCGACAAACTCAATCTCCTGGGTACTAGAAAATTGAATCATTTCAGATGATAAAGCAGCATCAACAGCTATCAGAACGCCACCACCTATCGAGAAATTCCGGTCACGTCTGAAAATAGAAAAGTTGTTGAAAAAAACCGATGCATCAGCAATATCAGGTTTTTAGCCACGTCTCTGTGAAAGCTAGAATGTTATGCTCAAAAGAAAGACTATCTACATAGAGATTAGGAAGTTTAGATTTCAGTCTCTAACGTTCTGGTAACCCAGGTTAAGGATCGAAGCTAGTTTTTTGAACACCAGCAGATGCTGATGAGGCAGGAATAGTATTAGTTTTGTTGTAGGCAAGCGAATCGGTTGCCGATTTTTCTTTTTTACAGTATATTCCTTAACTATTATATGTTTCGGCCAAAAATCTTCTCGACATATAGTGTCGAAGATATTGGCAGAAACACTAATTTTAAAGGACGAAAATGTCCCGAGAATAAGAAAATTTAAACTTCTCCACCGCAATATTCGAGACGTTAACTTTCTTCCGAATATAGGCTATTACATCATCAGATGTGACAACAGGGTCTAGCCTAGAAACAAATATATTTTCTTTGGTGGTATGCCACGAGAGGCCCGCGGTCCCGAAGCGTCAGCCGCAGCAGTAACGTTGGACAAGTCACCACTGCAGCAGTCAACTTGTTTACGGGGCCCTCGATACTTTTAGAACTATCGGCAATTTCCATTGGAATGTGTAATTGCCCAGACACATCGGACACTACAATATGCATCGTTTTTAAGAGATCATTCCCAGGTGATACCTGTAATTCATTACTAATAGCATTCACACCGGGCTCTTAAACGATATCAATTGCTGTACATTAGGAGTGGACGGTGCATGAGACCGGTCGGGGACGATAAGAGACGCTGGCGATCTACAGATACAGAAACACCCCAAGGACTGGTCTTTTACGTTTCGGAGACTCATTCATAAGCGATAAACTTCTGAACTGAGTCTCCACCGCAGTAAACTCCGCTTGGAGTTTATTAAAACCTGCCCTTAAAGTGTCAAAACTATCTCTAGTCCGCCTCATGAAAGAGCGCATCTCATTCTCGACCTCCCGGCAAGCATCACATCCATATTTTAACCACCACCTTTAGCAATAGACTCCTTGATTCTGCCTGTGTAACCTGCACACTTAACGTGAGCCGCATTGTCACACAACCAACAAAGAATATAATCATGGGAGTCAAACCGCATTTAGTGGCAACTATGCAATTATTTTTTGAGCAGACAACCATTTTATCAAAAGTTTAATTTAATTACAAAAGGAAATACAAAAAAATAAAAATTCTAAAGGTAAAAAATCTGTGTATAAGAATATACTGACCAGTTCTGACACAGGGTTAATGTGCAGAGTAAGCCTTCACAACTAAAGAATAAAAGAAATGAAAACACAAAAACAAAAACACGTATCACAGAGTCGCGGGTAGGCAAAGACGAGAGCGCAAATCAATCAAGAATAGGAAAGAGCGGGAGAGAGCGCGTCAAATTGAACACATGCAACAACAATTTGTACGCAAGAGCGCGAGAGTTAGTTAAAACGGTAAAGACACAAAGCAAAAGAGAAAAACAAAACAACAACACCGCTAATGCAAGTATTGTTGTAAGTTTTTGATTTTATTTAAATTTAAACAAAAACGACAGCAAGAATTCGCGAAATGAAAATAATTCGGATGTTTGTAATTATTATTAATTAACCGATTAATTTAAGAGTTATGTAAAGTATTT